>NC_090874.1:763774-791274 GCF_036669935.1 Montipora foliosa
GAGCGGATGTATGACATAACCAACATTTATGCCATGTTGAATTACCTCTAACTCTGCCTTCGGCTCGCACGTGATGCACTGAACGACTGTTACTTGCACCAGTTCTGAGTGGAGCTGTTGCGCGCATACGCGATTTCATCTCCACTGTCATCCATTCCATTAGACCTTGAAGCGTGGCAATCTTTCCCTCTCGCTCCAGATCTCTAGACCAAACCTTGCGGTCGTCCGCACACATCTTTTGTTCAATAATAGACAGCATGTGATTGTTGTTCATGTCGCCGGGAACACCTACTTCTTTTAAAGTGTTATGACACCTTTTGACTAAATGCACCAAATCACAAAATCTTGCATCTTCGCCATTTTGCAGTGCACGAAACTAAACTATATCTTGAGTTATCCTGTCTGAAACAAATCTCGGATCTCCATATATAGAATCTAAATACTCACATGCAGCCTTGTAATCTCTTCCAATTCCTTTTATCAAATCAAGAGGCTTTCCTTGGAGACATGACCGCAGGAAGGTGATTGCGTCTCGATTTAAGTACTTAGCTTCAATTGCGTGTTTAAAATCTGCTTTAAAAATAACATACTCTCTGACATCACCGGAAAACTTTGGCAACTTTGGTTTTTCAATCTTGAAATAGCGAAGCGCACTATTACTAAAAATAGATTTGTCAGCGTGAGATCCCATGAGACCCCCCGCACAGAGTCAGACAAACACTGCGACCAAAACAAAGCAAATGTATGAGCGGGAGCCACGGTTGTGATCCTAAAAGCGAGAATTTTAGTAAATTCTTCGGTTTATCGTTCTAGAAACAAGAGAAATGGTAGGCAGCAGACACTGCTGTTGAGGTGAGTGCAAAACAGACTCAAGATATCCAGAAAAACGGCCGGAATCACTAAAAGAGTTGGAGAAATCGGCGCAGAAAGTATTTATACCTTTCCCGAGACCGGCGAAAGAACTCGCAAAGTGCAAGCGTTGGTTAGTGGCATGTTCACGGGAATTCTTTACGGAGAAAAACGTTAACAACGGAACGGCAAATGGGAACCAAACTGGCCGTGGCTTTTGCTAAAGTTTTCATGGCAAATATAGAAAAAGGCATTATCAGCAAAAGCAAAATTAAACCGCTAGTTTTGGAAGATTGTTCTGGATTTGATAACGATCAAACCACACGTTCGCTGTTTGAGACAAATGTTACCAAACGGCCTCTTGAAATTGGTCTGGAAGCGTTTCATCGCACCTCAAGATCGACTCGCTCAAACGCCATTTTGGATCACTCAAAGTCATCCATCATTTTGATGCTCAAATTTCTTCTGTTACAATGCGGGGACATCCAGGTTAATCCTGGTCCACCTAAACATCCTTGCGGTCTCTGTAATAAGGCTGTGCGATCCAACCAGAAAGCCATTGAATGCGAGGAATGTCTTCGTTGGTTTCATATCAACTGTACTGCAATGTCCGCTCAATCTTACGACAATTTTGGTCGCGATTCTAATCTTGTCTGGATATGCAACTTCTGTGCCTTTCCAAACTTCTCTACAACTTTTCTTCTCGACAATTTGGATAGCTTTGCGAGTAATAACAGTTATCAGCGCCGGACCCAAATTATTCTTCTCCTATGGGACCACCGCTGCACACCTCCAATCCGATTGCTCGTTCTCCCAAGCAGAAGAGGAAGAAGCTGAAGGTCATCTCACTAAATTGTAATGGCATAAAGGGCCCGACTAAAAAAGCTGAATTTCAGGCACTCATCGATCTACACAAGCCTGACATCGTCCTGGGGTGTGAATCAAAACTGGACTCCACAATACCCACTTACTCGGTTTTCCCAAGTACGTATGATATTTTTAGGAAGGACAGAACTTTGCATGGTGGGGGAGTTTTTATTGCTGTTCGCAATGATATCATCGCAACCGAAGAAGTCTGCCTCGATATACGCGATTGCGAGATCATAAATTCGCAAAAACCAAGACTCTTCTCTTCTCCAGTTACTATCGCCCACCATCTCCTGATACTAACGCGTTGGATCTATTGGACGATGTCCTGAGTAGGATTTATAGCTCTAACCCTCTGGTCGTCCTTGCTGGTGACTTCAATTGTGGGGACATAGATTGGTCAACTCGAAACCTCACACCCCGTATTGCTCAAGCTTGCGACCAAGCTCTCTTGGATTTTTCAGACAAATACGGCTTAATTCAGCATGTTTCTGGGCCGACGCGCCCCGCCTCTGGTCGAACATTAGACCTTGTCTTCTCTTCCAATCCTGGTATCATTAAGGCCTGTCACGTTACTTGCGGCATTTCTGATCACGACGCCATATTATTTGAGGTTGATATTTCCCCGAAGTTTACGCCGAAACCCCCTCGGAAAATATATCAGTTTCACAAGGGCGACTTCGTCGGTCTAAAGTCAAGTTTATCTACCCTTGCTCCTGATTATCTATCTACCCAGCCAGAGAGCAAAACTGTCGACGAAAATTGGTCCTACATCTCCCAAAAGATTTTAGAAGCCACCGACAACTTTATACCACATAAAATGTCTAAGGGAAAGCGTCACCTCCCTTGGGTCAGCACCTCTGTGAAACGCCTAATGAACAAACGCGACAGAGCGTATAAGAAGGCTCCGCATAGCGGCAAAGCCGTTCACTTTACCAAATACAAGCGACTTCGCAATATCACTACTAAACACCTGCGTGTCGCGCATGACAAGTACGTCAGTGAAGTTATGGGTGGGTTAACCCCAGAGCCTCTGGAGACTGGGCCCAAGAATATTGGCTCTAGCGGAATCAAACGTGCTTGGTCGTACCTTAAGCTGCTTCGCACTGAATCCCAGGGAATCCCGGCCTTGGTATCTAACAACCGCGTATGTTCCTCGGACAGCGCTAAAGCTGAGGCTCTACGTGAGCAATATAACAGTGCGTTCGTCGAAGAAGATCTCAGAAGTTTACCTCAAATGCCCCCCTCATCTTATGAATGTATGACTGATATAATATTCTCCGCAGAGGGCGTCAAGAATCAACTCCTGAAAATTAAGATCGATAAAGCTAGTGGACCAGATTTGATTCCAGCTAGAATCCTCCGCGACGCCGCCTCAGAGCTCGCCGTCGTATTCTCCTCACTTTTTCAACAATCTTACGACGCAGGTGCCTTACCACAGGCTTGGAAGCTAGCCAATATTTGCGCCATCTTTAAAAAGGGCTCCAAAGCTGATCCCAAAAACTACAGACCGGTGTCCCTTACATCTCTCACATCTAAAGTCATGGAACATATAGTATCCTGCCAAATATCACGGCACCTTAATGCAAATCACATCGTCTCTCCGCACCAACATGGTTTTCAGCGGGGCCTGTCATGTGAGACTCAACTCATCACCGTCATCCACGAGTGGGCATCAGTCCTAAACGTCCATGGTCAAGTCGATGTTGTATTTCTAGACTTTGCAAAAGCTTTTGATTTTGTCCCCCATGAACGGCTTTTACTTAAGGCTGCCTACTACGGTATTCGCAACAAGGCTAATATCTGGCTTCGAAGCTTTTTAACTGGGCGTAGCCAACGAGTTGTGATTAATGGCTCTGCTTCTTCGTGGTCTCCTGTAGTCTCCGGGGTGCCCCAGGGTACCGTATTGGGCCCCATTCTCTTTTTAATGTTTATTAATGACCTACCTAAAAACATCACATCTGGTATCAAGCTCTTCGCTGACGACTGTGTTCTTTACCGTCCGACAAATTCTGTAAGCGATCATTTAGCTCTCCAGCGAGACCTCGATCAACTAGAGAAGTGGTCCTCCATCTGGCAGATGAAATTTGCTCCCAGTAAATGTTTTGTTATGTCCGTCACTTTGAAGAAATCTCCTTCCCAGTTTAGTTATTCCCTTTGTAACGTGAAGCTCGACGGTGCTCGTCACCAAAAATATCTCGGCGTGTACATAACATGTACGTTGTGTTGGCAACTGCAGTGTGACGAAGCTAAAAAGAAGGCTATGAGAGTCTTAGGGATCCTTCAAAGGAATCTATCATCGTGTGATCGTTCTGTTAAGGAACGCTCATACCTATCTTTAGTACGTCCTATTGTTGAATACGCCACGGTTGCTTGGTCTCCGCATACAAAAAAAGGGATTGATTGTATTGAAGCCGTTCAGCGCCGTGCAGCACGTTTTGTTAACAACGATTACAGCCGCCATAGTAGTGTTTCATCTATGCTTACTGATTTGAACTGGCCTTCATTGCAGTCAAGTTAACATCTCCGTTCCCTATGAGCTCACATCCGTGCCTGCGTATGGCCGTACAAGGAAGAGTCACGACTTTAAGATCAGGCTCCCATCCTCCTCTGTCGACGCTTACAAACATTCCTTCTATGTAAGATCAATTCCTGCATGGAACGCGTTACCAGCTGATGTTGTTAGATCGGCATCGTACCCAGAATTTATCCGGAGAGTGCCCACTACTCTGACATGTTAACTTCATTTAATACCTCGTTTATTGTCATACCATGTGATTGTAATTTCATACTATGTAATCTTAATTGTTATTTTACTATGTAACTGTACTTGTAACGCCGTACATGTAAATTGAGCGACTGCTGGCCGCTCCATTGCCGGATTAGCATTTATGCGCTAGTGGCAATTATTTTGATTAAAGATTAAAGAGATACAATGACGATGTCTTCTGTGTGTGGCACACAACCGAAGACAATATAGAAAATTTTGTGCAAAGGGCAAACAACTACCACGATACAATCAAATTTACGGCTGAAATATCAGACTCAGAAATTACATTCTTAGACACAAAAGTGTACAAAGCCGAGAGATTCAATAGAGAATCCACCCATGATGTGCAAACACATTACAAACGGACAGAGACCTTTCAATACACGAATTTTTATTCGTGCCATCATAGGCAGCCCAAGCTCGCGTCACTACAGACAGCCGTTGAGAATTTAAACGCATTATAAGACTTTGTATGGGAAATCAAATATCGTCGATTATAAAGCCTAAAAAATGCTCAATTTAGCTTTCATTCAATAAAATGAATCAAAATGACTCACCTTTGGTGTATTCTTGTGCCTTTTGGAGCTTATTTTACAGTTTCGGGAAGTCGGTGTTTTCAATGTTCTAAGACTTCGTCTTAGAACATTGAAATATTTTAGGCTTTATAATTGACGATATTTGATTTCCCATACAAAGTCTTATAACGCGTTTAAATTCTCAATGGGCTGCCTATGGTGCCATCCACCAGAAAGGGTTCATAAAAGGAGAAGCGCTACGCCTCCTAAGAACAAATTCGTCAAACGTGACGTTTAATAATAACATGCAGAGAGAGGATACCCAAATAAATTTTCAGAAAAGTTCCTATCTGAAGTTAACTTCACGGATAGAGAGAGGTCACTTGAAAACAAAGACAACAGCACAAAAAAGAAAATATTGCCTTTTGTTACACAATACCACCCGGCTTTACCTAACCTCAAGAATATATTAATGAACAAATGGCACCTTTTTCAAAACCAACCGCACCTTAGAGAAGTATTTAAAGAGCCACCCATACTATCATATCGCAAAGGAAAGTCGTTAAAGGACACTTTAGTTAGAGCTAAACTTTGAAGGCACAGATTTTAGAATCGCTTGCGAACGGCAGGAGTCGCGCAGGCCCGTCAGCACTTTTTCAACGGAAGCAAACTTAAGCTACAATTTGCTGGTAACTTTTCATGTTCTTTGAGAACTTTTGCTGAGAACCATTTGCCATAGTCGATACTCGGATCGAGCGTGTGATGATTCCAGCTTTTGATACAGTCGCTCACGCGTTTCAGTTGCTCATCTCTTTTTCCGCTCAATTTCAATCCCCTGCACTTTAACCACCACTTCAACTGGCCAACAGTGTATTCTTCTGGTTCTCTTTCAAATTTAGAGCCTGGAACGTCGTCTTCGTCGGTAAAAGTTGGAAGCGAACCGCTCGCCATTCACACATTCGGCTTAAAACCATTACAGAATTGGCGTTTGTTTGTCTGACTCACGACAGGGGTCTAAAATTTCGTGACATCATTAGTGCCCTTCGCTATTACAGGAACTACCGCTGGGAATTACTGATTGAAGGCTGTCATTATTAACACTTGCATGGGTGTCGGAATTAATAACCACAGGAACTGTGGGATTGGTATTTTCACCGCTCTCAATAGAACCGTTACCGGAAGACACGTTTTGTTCTGATAACTGAATAGTTGAGGTTCCGATCTCATGTTATGGCCATTTTCTTTCAATTTCGTTTTCGTCTTGACCAAACTATCCAAATACAAATTTGCCTTTATTTCCTGCCTTAAAAGGTTTTCTTGACATTCAGACATCCAGTTCTCAGCCTCTTCAAACTGTTCATCATCGTCAATCATTTTGGTGTATTCTTCATGCTTCGTCACTAAATTGCTATATGCTTCTTTGACTTCGTTTAGAGCATCTCTTACCTCACTTTCTGGTCTTTCAACGTCAAGTAGGCTTGTTAACGTTTTGCCACATCTTCTAAGAGCTGCTTTCGCGTTCCTTCGTATCTTCTTTGCTTCCTTTAATTCTGTTTCCATTGTTTCACACCACGTGCGTCCAGAACCAATTTTCCCTCGGCCCAACAGTTGACAAGAAATCGAATGCACTGTTCCGGGGAAAAATGGTTAATAATCCACTGGATTACTCAAATCGTACAATTTTCTTAATGTCTTATTATTCGATCTACAAAGGAAAATATTACATAATTTCAGCTTCTATGAACTACAATAAAATACGGACTACGGCGCTTGATTTCAACAGATCTCACATCATCGATCACTTACTTCTGTGACGATATCCAGTAGATTAAACACTCCTCAAACTTCGGTACCACAGGTTAGCGGAAATATGAAAACAGGTTGGTGAACAAACAGGTTAGCATAGATCCGTTGGCAAAACGTCCCAGAAAAAGTGATCCTTTTTCGTGTTATCCGGTCTTAATAATGTTACTAATCTTAAGGTAATCAAATGTCAATCAAGGAATCAATTAACAGAATCAAATAATCTGTTTTTTAACAAAACAGTACCATCATAGAGTCTGACAGGTTTAAGATGTTATCTCGCGACTAAAATGTAATCTAATATTTACTGCCTCCTTACAAACTCAGAGGCACTCAAGAAATTCTAGCCAGTCTATTTTCACGGAAATTTAAGCTAATAGTTTGTGCATATTCTAGATCAAGCACGCACGAAAATTAAGTTTTTTTAAAGACATCTTCTGAGATCTGTAAATCATTATGGATTCTTTTTCTTCATCCTGTTCTAAACTAAGTCGGGTCGTCAATTGCTGTTGACGGCCCGACTCACTGGATGTCGGGTCTTCAAGTTGAAAAAGGAAGTAAGCTTTACTGCCGGAAGTCGAACCGGCTGGGGCAGCTTCAAACAACTCCCGCCGGATCATGACGATCCGATCAGGTCGTGACGACCCGTCATTTGAAAAGTCGACCCGACTATTGAAAGTGTCAGATGGAGAGAGAAAGAAAAAGTTCAATGAGCAAGGGCCAAGTCGCACTAGAGGACAAAAATGTTTACTTATTCAAAAATCTGTCCTCACAATGAAAAACCAAGTGCGACCGGTTTGTCCATCGAAGGACAAAATTTGGTCACAGACGGACAAACTTCAAAGATGCCGTCGACTATCTCTGGAGCAGGCCAAACTGAAACAAACCTTGGAAAACAATAGCGAGGGTGTCCTGATTTGGAAATGATTTGACAGGTGATATGTAGCAGAGTCTCTATGTGATAGACTTCGCGGAAAAATTGATAACGTTCTCATTTTGCAACAACATGAATCCAGAGGCGGGCGACTAATACTTTCCGTATGAACTAGGGCAACAATTTCCTCAATATCCACCAGGATGGATCTATCCGATGCCTAGGCCTTACATATTCAACAATCGAGGAACTCCCAGTCAGTGGGTCAGTGGCAGTCCTTCTACCACGAGTTCTGACTCGTCGCAAGAATCCTTTCAGTTCAGCGAAGACGGCTCCATGCCGGGATCATTCCAAACTTCTTTGTGCCGTACATCTTCGTCAGCCGAGAACATTTTGAGATCCCTCGTGTCGCGGTTTGTGGATGGAAACAGCGAGTAAAGGCGGTTTCGCAGGAAATTGCGCGACGTTCACAGCATGGTGTGATGTTTTGTTCACATATTTTGTTCTCAAGTGCGACTGTAACGTTCTGGACAATTTTGTGTCACTGGCCGATTTCAAGTCAGATTGGTCCTAAACAAATCCGAAATTGCCCTCTAGTGCGACTTGGCCCCAAAGGAGGCAATGCTGCTCAAAAATGTTGTATGCTTGAGACTAAAATATCGATATACGCATAGAACATCGACCAGAACAACATTCACAAATGTTGCGAATGTGTCCCTGGCAACATGCAGTTCAGAAACAGAAAAGAATGACTGACTGTAATAGCGCTCCGAAATGTTGAATGCTTCGTTCTTAAAGCGTAGCGATGGAAGTGTCAAATGGTGAGAGAAAGAAAAACTTTGATAAACAAAGGAGGCTGTGCTGCTCAAAAATGTTACATGCTTTGTTCTCAAAGAGTAACGTCTAAAATATCGATATACGCATAGAAAATTATAAACATCGACCAGAACAGCATTCATGCTTCGTCCTTAAAGCGTAGCGAAATCACCGTACACTTCCTCAAAACATCCAAGCGAATGGTTCGTTCGTTCACGGCGTAGCGAAATTAATACCCAGACAACATGCTGTTCAGAAACAAAAATAATGATTGACTGTAATAGCGCTGCAAAATGTTGATGCTTCGTTCTTAAAACGTAGCGAAATTGTCGTACGCTTCCTCAAAACATTCAAGCCCACCGAAAATCGCCGCAAGCTTCCTAACAGCATCCACAAATGGTCAATGGTTCGTTCGTAGCGAAATTAATACCCTGACAATACGCTGCTTAGAAATGTTGTATGCTTCATTCTCAAAGAGTGGCGGCTAAAATACCGATACATGCATGAACAACTATAATCGTTGTCCACAATAGCACTCACAGCAAATGTTGTGAATGTTTCATTCGTAGGTAGCGAATACCCTCTCAACATGCTGCTCTGGAATGTTGGATGCCTCGTTCTCAAAGAGTGGCGGCTTAAATGCCTTTATGTGCATGAACAACCATAAACTTCGTAGCACTTACAAATTGGTGAATAATTTGTTCGTTCGTGTTCGTAGTGACATATATATTCTGACACCATGCTGCTCAGTATTAATGTTTGGGGTCTTATGCATTGTATGCATACAGACCCCTAAGTCAGAGGCAGATCTTGTTTTATTTGCCGTTCCCAAAGAGAAGCGACTAAATGGACAATAATAAATGTCACTATAAATAAAAGAAAAGAAAAGAAAGGAGAGCATCGCAGTTGCGTAGAATTTTTCGTTTGTTCTTAGAAGAAATAATACCCTTACTACAACTGTATGCCGTCGGCTAAAAAGGATGTGTGGAAACAATTGAAAGACCGTTTAGAATAGAACTCACTGTTGTTGAAAGCCTCGTTTTGACGTTTAGAAAGCGTTCGTTCCAAAATCGTTCAAAAAGTGGTTTCCTTTTTTTTCTGAAGTGTCACAACGATACACGGAAAGACCTTGTACAAAAGGAGAGCATACCAGTATAACGTGCGGGGGGATAACTACTTGGTCACGACTTTAGAACGTGTGGAGCCCTTTTTTGGGGGGGGAGAGGGATTCGGCGATCAGCGTCTTGCCTGTCCTGGCGGGTCGCGTGGAGGACCGTTCAGGCACAGATACTTCAGGTAATCGAGGTCGTAGTAGAACCAGACGTGTCTCTTTGTATTTGCATTATTGAAGATAAAATCTAGTTGTCTTGCCTGTTTCTCCGCCAACTGTTTGACATTCATTTATAACCTTTTCAAGAAATTCGCATCTTTTGTATACACCCGTCAATAACTTATGGATTTTGCTTTCTGCTCCTAACACACATTCAACGCAAAACACATAGAGGATTATACCTGCAGAAAACTGAATCCTGCTACACCAACAAAGAAAAGAAAGTGTTCCCCTGCTGACAATGAACCCAGCACTTCAATCGATTAAAGGAAGTCAGTGTCGAATATGCCACCCCCCCCCCCCTTCCCCACCCCCTCCCCTCCTCGAAATAATGCCAGTTGTCAAAATTAATTGTGATATGTCTAAATTAGGTTATTGCTGGTATTATAGAATAGCTACTGCAAACATTTCATACTACCTTACATTGTTGTTAATCATAAATCACCATTTCGATATCATTATACAATATTTCATGCTTTCGTCAGCGATACCTACATCTTTAAAATTCCAACAACTGCCAATAACTTGCAAGCCAATTTATAAAAAAATTATAATATATAGGTCTCCCTTATACTACTTTGTAATTACTCGTTTCAGTTAATAACAACATTTAAAATAAACACATTTACACGTTTCAAATTCCGCAATTCCCGACGCAAAGTGATACCATCAAAACACTTACTGTTTATTAAAGAACTAGTGACAACTCCTATGATATTGCAACGAGAAAGTGGCTGCTAACACTGAAACGAAAATGCTGTGCAAATTCTTTCCCGACTACTCCATCCTTCATACAGAAGCAACGATATTTGCAAAACCATTACTTCCTATCTAAGACTAAAGTGACGATTATAGCAGCATTTTAAGTTGCTTTCAGCTTAACAAAGTCATCAGCACCAACACCGTATCCTAGTGACTTGTTCTATCTTTAATTTGGAAAGTCAGACTTCAAATTCTACTACCTTACTCTACCATATACGAATTCTAAGAGTTACGATGAAAAAACCCTTTGCACACCAGTACTCATTAAACCCCATCTCCGGCAAAAAGAAATTATGCATTCACGTTGCTGGACATCCACAAATAAACGATAAACCAGCGCAATTGCTAACCAAGCAAATAAAAAACTTCAAAACTATTGCCCAATATTAATCACCTAAACGCGTCGAAGTCGTTAACAGATTTAAATTCTTCATGAAAAACGGAATGCTAATCTGTTGGAAGGACGCAGCATGACAATTCATTTCATCAGTTTTGCGTCATTTGAATATCAGCACACTCCAAATCCTCGCGTTGTCGCTGCTTCACGGTCACACGTTTCATAAAAACCCCAATAAAGTACATACTTACCGGAAGGTCAGAATTTAACAGGAAACTACGTTTTCTTCACACCTTGATCTAAAAAACCGTGTCGAGGCATTTTTATTACATGTGTGGTTTGCTTTTATTCACTGTTAAACTTTAACCTTTTTGTAAAACGCGCAGTACCTTTTCTTAAATATTCATTACTTTCGAAGGAGGCAACAAATAAATACTCCCCGACACGGGTTTTTTGCCAGATTATCGGGCAACATTCTAGCCAAATTTCAGCGAAAAGGGATGAAAACTCGCGGTAAACGAACTGGAATCGTGCGCCTCATTCGATGAGATTTGCATTTGAGTTTTGACACATTTGTGGACGTTTTTTCGCAAACTTTTTGTAGAAAAAAAAAAAGAAAAAAAAAAGGTGTACCTGGGAATATCAAAAACTAAAATGGCAAAATTACCATCACTCACAGGGGACCAAATACAATAACAAACCTACAACACAGTCTTGCCAAATTCGTTTCCAGCCACAACTGTAACATTTCCACCCGGCCTCACCGCCTCCACTGTCTTCACAAATACACAATTTTTTTCTATGTCCCTCGCCACCTGACATTTCCAACAGTCGGGTCGACTTTTTCAAATGACGGCTCGTCACGACCCGTCAACATTTTCAGAAAGTTCGTCGAACCTTCTTTAAAATAGCAACTTCCTGTTACTTTACTTCCGCAAACACCTCGACCCGACTTCGGCTTGACGGGTCGTCTTTACCAAAAAGTCGACCCGAATCAGTTCGTGTGTATTGGAAAACCCTCAAAATTCGTGAACGTATTCATGTGTATACTTAAAAGGACATTAGAATACTCGGAAGGAACAACATGTTGATTCCATCAAAGAATCTGAAACGCTTAAGATGTTATCTCAGGACTAAAATTGAATTTGGTTTTAAGTACATTGGGATGCTAATACTTACAATCTCCTTGCAAACACAGAGACACTCAAGACGTTTCATGAGGAGCTTAATTAAGCCGACTCAGGAATTCTTGGCTGAACGTCTCCTGACGGTGTAGATATCCGTCAACAAATGTTAAAAACATAACACAAAAGGTGTTTCGTATTCAGAAAAGTGTTAAAGCATTCACGATCGATTAGATTATACTGTGAACTTACGTTAAGCAGAAAAAAAGTAGTTAATTTTTATTGAATGACCATATTTAGGGGCGAGATTAATTTTGTGGGGAACACAAATCTATTTCAGTTCGTTAGCGCGCATTGACCGGGGCGGTTAGTGCTGGAACACGGAACCACTTTTCATTCTATAGGATTTATGGATAAACTCTCTCACCACGGGAAAAGTGATATACCCTTTCAAATCAACTGGTTGGTCGAATTGTTAGCCAATTTGCCGAAGGAAAGTTCTTTCAGCTCTTTCGAAGCGAGATTTGTCGCCTTCAAGTCGGTAATTTTTTGCGGGAAAATGGTGATCACGTTCCAAAATTCGGCGCGTCTAATCTGCAAGTCGCAGGTCATTGTTTCAACAACACAGAAAGTATCCTAAACATTCTTAAAAGCTAACCTTAGGCCTAAAAACTTTTGTTTAGGCATAATTAGGCCCAAGGTCAGCTTTTAAGAATGCTTAGGATACTTTCTGTATTCTGGTAAAAACGTGGACGAAGCAGCTACAATAGGACATTCTACTGAAATTTCCCAGTGACTTGGTTATCGAGTTCCATAAGGACCATAAGTATCAAACTTAAAAATGGATTGCTTTTAAATGAGAAAAGAAGCAACTGGTTCAACGTTGCTGTTGAGAAAAGTGTATGCCAGGCAAAACAAGTTGCATCTCGGTAGCCTGAAAATTAGGAAATAATTTCCCTGTGTTTAAATTAACAAATACACCAATACATCAATGACGTTTCATGTTTAAACAGAGCATTAGAGAATCACGTGTTCGAACGTGTAATAGCTCTTGGGATTTATTCTTCAGTTATCAAGTTCCATAAGTATATATAAAACTTAAAAATGGTTTGCTTTAAAACGAGAACAGAACTAATTCACCGTTGCTGTTGAGAAAAGTGCCAGGCAAAACAAGTTGCATCTCGGTAGCCTAAGAAATAATTTGCCTGTGTTTAAATTAGCAAAGACACCAATACATCACTAACGTTTCATGTTTCACCAAAGAATTAGGGAAGCAGATGTTCGAAGGTGTAATAGCTGTTGAGTTTTTTTCCGCCCTCAGTTATCGAGTTCCAGAAGTATAAAACTTAAAAATGGATTGCTTTTAAATGAGAAAAGAAGCAACTGGTTCAACGTTGCTGTTGCGAAAAGTGTATGCCAGGCAAAACAAGTTGCATCTCGGTAGCCTGAAAATTAGGAAATAATTTCCCTGTGTTTAAATTAACAAATACACCAATACATCACTGACGTTTCATGTTTAAACAGAGAATTGGAGAAGCTCGTGTTCGAACGTGTGATAGCTGTTGGAATTTATTCTTCAGTTATCGAGTTCCATAAGTATATACAAAAATTAAAAATGGTTTGCTTTAAAATGAGAACAGAACTAATTCACCGTTGCTGTTGAGAAAAGTGCCAGGAAAAACAAGTTGCATCTCGGTAGACTGACAGTTAAGAAATAATTTGCCTGTGTTTAAATTGACAAAAACACCAATACATCACTAACGTTTCATGTTTCACCAAACAATTAGGGAAGCAGATGTTCGAAGGTGTAATAGCTGTTGAGTTTTATACCAGCCTCAGTTATATCGAGTTCCATAAGTATAAAACTTAAAAATGGATTCCTTTTAAATCAGAAAAGAAACAACTGGTTCAACGTTGCTGTTGCGAAAAGTGTATGCCAGGCAAAACAAGTTGCATCTCGGTAGCCTGAAAATTAGGAAATAATTTCCCTGTGTTCAAATTAACAAATACACCAATATATCACTGACGTTTCATGTTTAAACAGAGAATTAGAGAAGCTCGTGTTCGAACTTGTGATAGCTGTTGGAATTTATTCTTCAGTTATCGAGTTCCATAAGTATATATAAAACTTTAAAATGGTTTGCTTTAAAATGAGAACAGAACTAATTCACCGTTGCTGTTGAGAAAAGTGCCAGGCAAAACAAGTTGCATCTCGGTAGCGTGACAGTTAAGAAATAATTTGCCTGTGTTTAAATTAACAAAAACACCAATACATCACTAACGTTTCATGTTTAACCAAACAATTAGGGAAGCAGATGTTCGAAGGTGTAATAGCTGTTCGAATTTAATCTTTAGTTGTCGAGTTCCGTAAGTATATATAAAACTTAAAAATGGTTTGCTTTGAAATGAGAACAGAACTAATTCACCGTTGCTGTTAAGAAAAGTGCCCGGCAAAACAAGTTGCATTTCGGTAGCGTGACAGTTAAAAAATAATTTGCCTGTGTTCAAATTAACAAAGACACCAATACATCACTGACGTTTCATGTTTCACCAAAGAATTAGGGAAGCAGATGTTCGAAGGTGTAATAGCTGTTGAGTTTTATTCCGGCCTCAGTTATCGAGTTCCAGAAGTATAAAACTTAAAAATGGATTGCTTTTAAATCAGAAAAGAAGCAACTAGTTCAACGTTGCTGTTGAGGAAAGTGTATGCCAGGCAAAACAAGTTGCATCTCGGTAGCCTGAAAATTAGGAAATAATTTCCCTGTGTTTAAATTAACAAATACACCAATACATCAATGACGTTTTATGTTTAAACAGAGAATTAGAGAATCACGTGTTCGAACGTGTAATAGCTGTTGGGATTTATTCTTGAGTTATCGAGTTCCATAAGTATATATAAAACTTAAGAATGGTTTGCTTTAAAATGAGAACAGAACTAATTCACCGTTGCTGTTGAGAAAAGTGCCAGGCAAAACACGTTGCATCTCGGTACAGTGAGTCTGAAAGTTAAGAAATAATTTGCCTGTGTTTAAATTAACAAATACACCAATACATCACTAACGTTTCATGTTTAACCGGAGAAGTAGGGAAGCAGATGCTCGAAGGTCACGGTAATAGCTGTTGAGTTTTATTCCTCAGTTATCGAGTTCCAGAAGTATAAAACTTAAAAATGGTTTGCTTTAAAATCTGAAAAGAACCAATTTACCGTCATGTGCTGTTGAGAAAAGTGTATGCCAGGCAAAACAAGTTGCATCTCGGTAGAGGCGTATTTGAATCTGCAGCGCTCATCCCGCCGTGTGCCATCACAGGCGGCCCACAGTCGGAAGGTAAACAATTATAAGGATTTTTATGGGAATCTCGATAACAGACTGAAAAAGATATTTACCCGCAAAAGTTCTCAATAAAAAAGCCGTACTTTATTGTCATGGTGAATTTCTTGCTTTTTGTGCGGTTTTTTGCCTGATTGAATGCGATTTAAGCGACTTCTCAAATTCCCGAGTCGTCACTCTTCCCTAAATAAAGGAAAGGCTGGCAACTCATTTCTAACTTACCTCAGATCTCGCCGAAAAAATTCACACTTCTCCGGTATCAGTCACGCTCAAACTCCGGCGATGGCTACACGGATAAATTTACTTTCCCTTGACCAAGTTTCAAGGTCCAGCGAGTATCCATTGCAGAGAAACTGCGAAAAATATTCAAATTTTCAAACTCCTTCGAGACTCGCTAACAACCAATTTTGACACGGCTGGTCAACGGTTCACTGAGCCTCCATACGGTGAGCGCAAACCTACGCAAGTGTACCCGTAGTTGGGCAGAGCAAAAGAAATCCCAGACTCGTTCCCAAATACCTGCCTGGGGTCATGTTCGAGTTTCTAAATCGGCGAACGATATTAAAAGTTCCACACTGAAACCTTAAACACAGCTCCCATCGCTTTGGTTGCCCCACTGTATGTTATAAATCCGGATTTTCATCGAACTCCGTAAGTACTGAAGCTGTTTGAAGCCTCGCGCGTGCAAAAACCCCCTCGTCCGATGACACTCGACACCACGGCTGTTTTTTTTGTTGTTGTTGGAAAAAAGTATAGTTTTGTTAAGTGAATTGCTTTGAGCCAAAGAAATCACCCCACCGTAATTTCTACTGTCCAAAAAACAGACAAGCGAGATTGTAACTCGGATACCTTTCAGGTATTCCGACTAATAATTGTTGGTTTTCGTTCGATATCACTTGATCCGGGGGGGGGGGGGGGGGGCCCCAAGGTCTCGTTCAGGGTTCCGCGAATGAACACAGAATTACGCGAAGAGAAACAGAAGTCAAATTTCCTTTTAAATTTTCTTTTTAGATAAAAGCATTCGATGGTTATGCCTTTTTATCATTAAAACTCATTGCGTGTCGTATTTTTGTGTTTTTAAACGGTCTCTTTTAGGGGTCAAAATTTGCTTAAGCCACGCCTAGATTGGTCTCCTTTAGGGGTTAAATTCAAAATTTCCGACGAGCATCCCCGTCTTTTTCATATGGGAGTTCCCCTCTCCCCCCCCCGGGCGCTTGATGCACCGGTGTGAGAAATAATTTTGAAGACTTCAACGCAACCGGAAGCGCAAAAACAAAGCACAGATGATTTCAACGATGGCATTTTTCCTGGACTCTCAACAGAAAAATGTGTCCAAAAGGTTGAAAAGGTGCAGCGACCTTTTCATATGAATTTCTTCTGAGTTCATGATAATGTGAGTTGTTGACGCATGAAAAACAGGATTGTGTTTCATACACTAGTAAATACCTTCGACTGCGTTTCAAACTCCATCCAAACAGCTTCAGTACTTACGGAGTTCGATGAAAATCTGGATTTATAACATGCGGTGGGGCAACCAAGGCGATGGGAGCTGTGTTTTAAGGTTTCAGGGTGGTTTCAGGTTTCGCCGATTTAGAAACTCGAACATGACCCCAGGCAGGTATTTGGGGACGAGTCTGGGATTTCTTTTGCTCTGCCCAACTACGGGTACACTTGCGTAGGTTTGCGCTCACCGTATGGAGGCTCAGTGAACCGTTGACCAGCCGTGTCAAAATTGGTTGTTAGCGAGTCTCGAAGGAGTTTGAAAATTTGAATATTTTTCGCAGTTTCTCAGCAATGGATACTCGCTGGACCTTGAAACTTGGTCAAGGGGAAGTAAATTTATCCGTGTAGCCATTGCCGGAGTTTGAGCGTGACTGATGCCGGAGAAGTGTGAATTTTTCCGGCGAGATCTGAGTTAAGTTAAAAATGAGTTGCCAGCCTTTCCTTTATTTAGGGAAGAGTGACGACTCGGGAATTTGAGAAGTCGCTTAAATCGCATTCAATCAGGAAAAAAAAAAACACACAAAAAGCAAGAAATTCACCATGACAATAAAGTACGGCTTTTTTATTGAGAACTTTTGCGGGTAAATATCTTTTTCAGTCTGTTATCGAGATTCCCATAAAAATCCTTATAATTGTTTACCTTCCGACTCTGGGCCGCCTGTGATGGCACACGGCGGGATGAGCGCTGCAGATTCAAATACGCCTCTACCGAGATGCAACTTGTTTTGCCTGGCATACACTTTTCTCAACAGCACATGACGGTAAATTGGTTCTTTTCAGATTTTAAAGCAAACCATTTTTAAGTTTTATACTTCTGGAACTCGATAACTGAGGAATAAAACTCAACAGCTATTACCGTGACCTTCGAGCATCTGCTTCCCTACTTCTGCGGTTAAACATGAAACGTTAGTGATGTATTGGTGTATTTGTTAATTTAAACACAGGCAAGTTATTTCTTAACTTTCAGACTCACTGTACCGAGATGCAACGTGTTTTGCCTGGCACTTTTCTCAACAGCAACGGTGAATTAGTTCTGTTCTCATTTGAGCGTGACTGATGCCGGAGAAGTGTGAATTTTTCCGGCGAGATCTGAGGTAAGTTAAAAATGAGTTGCCAGCCTTTCCTTTATTTAGGGAAGAGTGACGACTCGGGAATTTGAGAAGTCGCTTAAATCGCATTCAATCAGGCAAAAAAAAAACACACAAAAAGCAAGAAATTCACCATGACAATAAAGTACGGCTTTTTTATTGAGAACTTTTGCGGGTAAATATCTTTTTCAGTCTGTTATCGAGATTCCCATAAAAATACTTATAATTGTTTACCTTCCGAATCTGGGCCGCCCGGGGTGCCATCTTGGATTTTCATTCGCAACATTCTGTTCATTCTGCCCCTCGGAGCAGAATGGTGTAATGGCGTTCTATCCATTCCGGAATAGGAATGCGGAATAGAAAAACGCGGACATTTTATATTCTGGCCATTCTCGTTCCAGAGTTGTGGATAAAAAAACGCGCCCTTAGAGAACTACGATGGAATGCTCCTAGCAACTTGGTTTGTACTTTAATTTTTGTGGGAGAGGAAGTAGCTTTAGTCTCTACTTGCAACAGTTAGCATTCAATCAAACTATTGACTTGGCAATAAACTTTAACGAGAAGTCATTTTGTGGAATGAAACTTCATACAATTGTTTCACGATAAAAGACTAGCATTTTGGAAGAAACTGATCCCTGTTCCGCAAATGGCTTTACAGGATCTATGCACAATAATTTGCGTGTTGTATTCATAAAATTCCTTGAAACACTTTTACGTGAACGCGCTTGACAACTTAACACAATTAAATTTCTACTCTCTAATAAGGCGCTATGTTTTTACAATGATTTTTCTGTTTTCTGATAAAAAAAATAAAAAAAACACAGAAGGAATTCGCGATTACCTCACATTACTTGTGCATAAAATATTTCTGCCAATGTGAAATGGGATGTGCGAGTAATTTTTATATATATAGTAATTTTTTTTGCCAAAATTTCAACAGAAGACATTGGATAGACTCCTGCAGCAATAAAGTCTCAGATATCTTGTGACAAACATCATCATAACTTTACGTCTGCATTAAAATAAAGACATTCTTTAACAATCTTCAGTGAAGTCAATATATCGTGACATAACCCCTTTAGTTTTCAAAAATTATGCCACCTATGTCATGATACTGAAAACTCCATCGAACCGTTAAAGGGGATAGTAGCGAGATAATAGCAACCGCAAATTACTGAATACATTTCCTGCACCTCTCCAGTCTCTCCACATCTGTTCATTAAGGAAATATTGAATTTCTCCACCTCTGACACATTTTTCTCTTTTAATGTAAGACTTCAGTCTTGCCCATGCAGACTCAACCTCTTGGGTGTGTATTCCTGTTAAAGGATCTACAAAATTGTCCTGGTGAACTACCGCCCTAAGGACAGAAACGTTGGCAACGTGTAGTTGCAAGTTTCGGAAGGCGGCCCAATCATCAGTGTGCATCTCAGTACCTGGAAGCAGAATTCTTTGTAAGATCCGACAAAATGTTGCTCTATCTCGTCGTTGCACCACCTGAAAATATCCCCTACAAAGGCTGTATTCCGTGCACAAAACGCTAAATACCCACCAATGGCCGTTTCTTCCTCTGCGGCCTCTTTGATACTGTGAAATAAACAAAGCAGAAAATGCTATCCATTAAAACATACCTTGCATACTACCGAAGAATGTAGCATAGTACTAAGCGTAAGCAGTTTATGACGTAAAAAAAAAGTTTTTATTAAATCTATAATCGTGTTAAAAACGCGACTGAAAATTGTGATATCGCTGCTGGTACTCTCCTTCTCCCCTCTAGTAATTGTAGGAATCCAGATAACATAAATTACCTTTCACTTTTTAGGATGAAACCTCTTCCGCCTATGGGAATAATCTGGCAAGTCTCTGCCACAGTAGTGCCTCTGTCAAGACAGCGTACGCGTTTCGCACTGTGTTTATGGTTAAACTTAACATTCTTGCTGCAGTTGAACGCAATTCACGTTCGCTCCAAAGATACAGTAATAGTAAAAGTTTACCGAGAGGTGCGAGGGGACTTACGCTTGCGACACCCAGAACATCGCCTGAATCAGTAATGAAAACAGATTATGACAATTAACAGAGATTTAGTACACAATTGTATCACCTGATCAAGTTCCCCCAAAAAATAAAATTCATAATCGTAACTTCAATAGACCTTGCCCGTATGTATACTTCGAAACAAATTGTCTACTTCATACACGATAACACTTATGCGCCCTACACTATGCACTATGTATTGTAAGAAATTTGGTGAATGAACTAACCTTATGTATCCGTCGACATGCCCTTGATTCCTGTCACTCAAATCCATAGGTCGGTTGAAGGGCATACATCTAAGGGGACGTTCTGCTTGAAGCCACTGTATTAGATCGCTTACAGGACCGTTTGCAAGATTTGACACAGCTAGAGGATTCATTCTTTTACGCTGAAGGTAGAAATTACAGCTGGCTCGATTGGTGCATTTATCATCGCCGAAAATGACAACACAAGCAAAGTATTAAATATCGTTTGCATGCACGTTTGTCCCAAACAAGGAGTGATTCTTTTTTTCTGGGGCTCAAAGTTGCAGCATTGTCACACCGCCCACAAGAGCGTCGGATCAAATATGTCGTCCCCCCAAGATTATTTTGAATTTGTTAATGTAACTAACATTCCAAAAGAGTTCACATGTGAAATATGGTAGTTTCAATATCTTCGTTCTTTACTTGCTCCTTGGAACTTATTTTGACCCAGAGAATTTTTTTTTTTTTTTCACGAAGTGCGTATCCCTTGGTAAACCCGAAGATCTGTAACCCATTAGGGCCGTACCGTTTGTAGACACTGCGCGGAAAGGCTCGAGCAAAATGGTTCGCGGAATTGTCATATGTGCAGGCAGCCGTGGAAAGGATTCTGCCGAAATATATTTGCAGAACAGTTACTCGCTGAAGTGAAGGTGACTTGTAAAGGTTGCAACAATGATGTGCCACTGCCTGCAATCCAGCAGCACGTGACTGTGCTATGCCAAAAAATTGAAGAAACGTGTTCTCAGTGCCAAACGTGTGTGAAAAGAAGTGAGACCCAGGCACACAATCAAATGTTCCCAAAAGCTAACATCACTTGCGATTGTGGCATCATAATATTGCGCCAAGATCAACCTCGTTCCCAGGGTCTCTCATTTTAACGCCTGGGGCGAGCGAGGAGAGACCCTGGTAGGGTCTGGTCACGTGCTTCCGTGACAATTAAAAACACGGGAGGCGTACTTTCTAAACAAGGAATTTGTCGCGTTGAGCTTTGTCGAATTCAAAGCGAGGCTAATAGCTTCGCGCTGCGACTCCGCCATTACCCGCGATGTTTTACAGTACCCTTCAGGCTGCAATTTCACATAGTATTTATTCTTAAGTTAATCTAAAAGTTAAACAAGTTATCTGCCTCGAGGCAATTTACCATGGCCGTGATGTTGTCGCCGTGTTACCCATTGGATATAGAAAGTCGGTTATATTTCATCTTCTTCCTTCGTTATTCCTCGCACAATCTACAGCAACTTACGACAGACGATGTATATGTTTTCTTCGGCGTTTGCAAACTATTATGGCCGGACATAGCCGCAGAAGAACATATGTTTGCATTCCCCAGCACATGAAACTTGGTTTGTTTTGGTGACAACACATTCCGCACTCCCGTAGTCTCAGCATAGACAAAATTCTTACTAAGCCGCCCCTTCCTTTATTGGATAAATTGTCATCTCGCAGACTCTGGGGGACACGTGACTAGACCATACCAGGGTCTCTCCCGGCTCGCCCCAGGCGTTAAGATGAGAGACCCTGGGAACGAGGTTGCGCCAAGATGAGAAACTGTAAGCTGAAGGAGGTAGAAAGTTGTCTGGGATGTGAAGAATCAATAAAAAGGTGAACTGACGCCCAAAGACGCCGCCCAGAGTTCCATGCTTGGTGAGCTCAAAGCTATGCTCTACGTATTGGCTCATACGC
The DNA here is from genome assembly GCF_036669935.1 of Montipora foliosa. Lineage (NCBI taxonomy): Eukaryota > Metazoa > Cnidaria > Anthozoa > Scleractinia > Acroporidae > Montipora > Montipora foliosa. The sequence continues at coordinate 785,704 of NC_090874.1, forward strand.
AACCCAGCCTCAGTCTAAAAGGGTAATTGTTAAGACCAAAAGCCAAAGCGCCGCTCGTAGTCTCATTGGCTAGCTCCAAAGGCCATCTTTAGACCCTGGCCATTGAAATTTTTCACCTGTGTTAGAGAACGCAGCCTTGGATTCCTCGACCTCTTAGTGACAGAGCCGGTTTGTTGAGTCGGTTCGTAGATCCAGACGATTGCAATTGGTCCTTTCATCCTTCTGTTGTTCGTTTGTTAGACGCTCAGTGGGGCCTCACACAATTGATCGCTTCGCGTCCCACTACAACGCTCAAACTACCCCTTTTCAAATCTACGTATGCTTCACCAGGAACTTATGGCGTCAATGTCTTGCCTCAGGAGTGGAATCGCGGGGACTGACTATGCCAGTCTTTCCGTGATGCATTTTATGTTTTTTTTTTCAGAAGTTTTCAATGTTGGCGCTTAGTCCGATACCAGTCTGCTTTGTGATGTGCACCTTGGCAGACTGATGCTTGACTTGATGGAGCTTCAACTCTGTTCCAAGTCCTCTTCCACCGTTTTCAATTTTAGTTTTCCGGCTGGAATGAACAGCATTTTTGGGCTATGTCCAAAACCGACGTCCCATTTGTTCCGGCGCATCCGCTACACGTAGCTCTGTTTCTAATTGAGCTTTGCATTTCAGCCATGGAGTAGGGAACGGGCGTTTCCGTGCTCGAGGTTGCCGCGTGTATTCGATCAGATGGGCTCATTAGGTTGCCGGGTTCCTCTCGCTAAGTCATGTCTCGAGGGCGCCAGACGTAAGCTTGCCCGTCCAGTCCAACCGTCTTTGACGGGGGAATTGAAGGTCGCCTTGGTCCCGACCCAGATTTCCGTACAATAGTCTTAAAGAAAGAAAACCATTTTAAACAGGCAGAGAGGATTCAGGATATGTGCGGCAAAGAGTTGAACCAGGAACGATGACTTTTCATTGCAGTTTCCAATATCCACTAGAGTAACGAGACAAGCTTCCGAAAAGATAATTTTTTTAGAGTCTTGACATAGTGAGATCCAGCGAAACAAGTGAAAGGTAACCGTCTTCAAAGTGATTTTTAGACCCATATATTGGCCGTGTTTTCACGACAGAAGCTTTCTAGCTTAACATTCCTGACAGTGATCTGATTGCAGACTTCGTTAAGCCATTTAACAAAGATACGTGTTTTCACGGGTAAGATTAAATGTAGGGGAAACAGCCAATGCAATAATAATAAAAATAAAAATAAAAATAATAATAATAATAATAATGATAATGTTAATAATAATATTAATAATAATAATAATAATAATAATAATAATAATAATAAAACGCTATCTGTTGTTGAACTAAAGCTATAATTCTGCATGCTTTCATTCCTTTTTACAGCAGTAAGCTTGTCATATTAAGATGGGATATTGCGTCGTGTAATTGTTACGAAATGCCCAAAGTCATGAAGGGTGGCCATGAGAGTTGACCGCAAATAACCTGGTAAAGAGAATCCGAAACACTGCTTAGCTATTACGAACTACTCATGCGCAGGAACCTATCATTCAAATACGGGGAATGATTCACTTTCACCAAACAGTCGCAACGCTTATATCTTCTGTCACTTCGAAGTGCTTCAGTTGTTTCCACGTTATTAATAAGAACGTAAAGAGATTTCATACCCGACGCTGATACGAATCTTTCAACTATGAGTCATTTCTATTCATTTTATGTTTTGCACTGACCTGCCGAGCTCCACTGAAAGTATGTTATCAAATTAAACGGTTGAGCACGAGACATTTCTAGTTACGCTGACCTCCGTCGTCATTATTCATAATACAATTTCCTAGTTCTGTAGCTCACAAACAAGGCGCGTGGTAACGCACCATTATTTCTGTTCTCACGATTAGAGATAAGTAGACATTTTTTGACAAAATTAAAATGTCGTTTCCAGTCTTCTTTGCAACTGCTTTAGTTCACTTAGGCAGCAGTGTTACGAAAAATAGTATTACGTGCCTAGCGTCACTGTCTAGAAGCTTCGCGAGAGTTCGTAGTTTGTTTATATTTAGGTTTGTACGTAAGCGTTTGTAAATCGCTGTGTTTTGTAATCTTTCTATAATTAGATTGATTACTAATTCAGAAAGTTCTAGAAGTTTATTGTCAGAGTATATAAGTAGACGAGTCCAAGCGGAGTGTTTTTCTAACTAGTTTTTCACAAGCGAAGAGAGTTGGCGTTAGCTGTGTTTATTCAAGTGTGACAGAAGCAGTGTTTATTCAAGTTGGCGGAGGCCGTGTAAGTTTGTCGAGTACGGGTTGTTTAGAGTTTTACTTCGTGAAAACTACGTTCATTTTGGAATAAATCTTCTTGTTGTTGTTCCGACAACCCTGCGTTCAGTTTAGTTTGCAAGCTACCTTTCCTCAAAACATTCGAACTCGTAACATTGGGGGCCTGTCCGGGAGAGGAATTCATTTGTTTGCCGACTACAGAAACCAGGAAAGGACAATTCAAGAACGAGTTACAGCTAAAGTAAGGAGAACTGTACAAGAGAGTATATTGTGTTTTTGCTGTGAAATACTGCTATGGAAATGGAAAAGCTTTTGCAGATGGGAAAAGAATTTGGATTGGAAGGAGCAAAGCTGCTCGAGTTTGTCAAGAAGCAACAAAAGTTAGAACAAGAAAGAAGGAGAGAAGAGGAAGAAAGAGAAGAAAAACGCAGACAATTAGAACAAGAAAGAAGGAGGGAAGAGGAAGAAAAAGAAGAAAAACGCAGACAATTGGAGGAAGAAAAACAAGAAAAACGAAGACAATTGGAGGAAGAAAGAGAAGAAAAAAGGAGGCGGTTTGAAGAAGAAAAGGAAGAGAAACATCGGTTACTTGAAGAAGATAAAAGAAGAAAAGATGAAGAGAGAGAAGCTAGGCGTCAAGAACGCGAACTAAGAAAATTGGAGATGGAAGCCGCGCTGTTGAAACAGAAAGAGGCTATTGAAGCGGCAAAAAGAGAACATGAGCTGGAAATTGCACGTTTGGCTGTGGAGAGTGCTGACGGGCGTCCTGAAGTGAGAGAGGATCGGGCTAAGGCACCTAAACTCCCGTCGTTTGTTGATGGCAAAGACGTTTTGGACGTGTATTTGCAGAGGTTCGAGAGATTTGCCGAGACAGCTAAGTGGAAAAAAGATGGATGGGCATCGAAGCTCAGTTCTCTGTTGTCTGGACGGGCACTAGAAGTGTATTCACGTCTATCGGAGGACGCAGCTAAGGATTATGACAAGGTAAAGATTGCGTTAATGAAGAGATATGACCTTACCGAACACGGCTATCGTTGAAAATTTAGAGCATCCAAACCAGAAGTTGACGAAAGTCCGGAGCAGTTTATTGTGCGACTGGACAGATACCTGTTACGGTGGCTAGAGCTTTCGAATACTGCGCGAAGCTTTGATGGTCTTAAGGACTTGATCGTGAAAGAACAATTTGTTGACTCTTGCCCTAAGGATTTGGCAATTCATTTGCGAGAAAGGGCACCTGAGACTCTAGCAAAGATTGCGAAGATCGCTGACCAGTACTTGGAGGCTCATGGTAAACACTTGTTCAGCTCAGCGAGCAGAAAGCCAACAGTACAGCCTTAGAGGGAAGAGGCCAAGAACATGCAGATTAATCCACCAGCTCTGCATTGCTTTAAGTGCAACACCCGAGGTCATAAAGCTGTCAACTGCCCAACCCTAACAAGAAAGTGTTTCCTATGTGGTAAGCAGAGACATGAAGCTAGAAACTGTCGATCAGGTGGACGCAGATCAGGAGGACAAAGTAAGGATGGTTTCCCCCTGTGCAGCGTGGTCAAGTGAGTGCCAGTTGTTTAGTTCAGCCACCTGAGGTTAAACCTACTGATGAAGAAGTTAAGGCCTGTATTAAAGATGATAAGCTGCTGTTAGCCTGTGGTAAGAAGATTCCATTGTTGAGTAGTGCTTGTGTTGAACCGTTGACTGGAGTGAGAAGTAAAATGCCTGTCGTGAAAGGTAGAGTTGGAGAGAAGCCTGTTGACGTCTTGAGAGATACTGGTTGTAGTGGAATTGTAGTAAAGAGGGACCTTGTGTCTGACGATCAGTTTACTAGCGAATTTAATGTTAAGCTGCTCATTGACAATACGGCAAGGAAAGTCCCCATCGCAAAGATTGATGTTGATACACCTTATTTCAAGGGCCAAGTGGAAGCGCAGTGTCTTCCCGATGCTGTTTATGACTTAATTATTGATAATGTACCAGGGGCAAGAAGAGCCGCTAACGACCCAGACCCAAGCTGGCAAGTTCCTGTACAAGAAGCTTGTGCTGTAACCACAAGAAGTCAAGCTAAGAAAGCTGGAGAACATATTCCGTTGAAGGTACCGGGCACTAAAGAAAGTCCTGTAGTTGATAGAGAAAAGCTCAAGGAGATGCAGCGTGATGACGAGAGCCTACAGAAATTTTGGGAGGAAGATGACGTAGTTGGGAGAGGCCAGGCTGAGACTTCATTTGAAGTGAAAGGTGGAGTTCTGTACCGCGTCTAGAAGCACCCTTATGTGAACGGAGGTAAACCCCTGAAGCAGGTTATGGTTCCTGTGCAGCTGAGAAGTCGAATAATGGAACTAGCTCACGGATCGATCATGGGAGGTCACATGGGAATAAAGAAAACGACTGATAAGATTCAAAGCACGTTCTATTGGCCAGGCATTCAAGGGGACGTGACTCGTTATTGCAAGTCCTGCGATGTATGTCAGAAGACAGTTAACAAGGGTTCCGTACCGAAGGTTCCCCTAGAGAAGATGCCATTAATTGACAAGCCGTTTAAGAGAGTAGCAATCGACCTGGTTGGACCTATTGTTCCCCCGAGTGAGGACGGTCATAGATATATATTGACATTGGTCGACTTTGCAACTCGTTATCCTGAAGCTGTCCCGCTGAAGAACATTGATACTGAGACTGTGGCAGAAGCGTTGGTGGATATCTTTAGTCGTTTGGGAGTGCCTGAAGAGATCTTGAGTGACCTTGGTACGCAGTTCGTCTCTGAGTGTATGAAGGAAGTGACGCGCCTTTTGAGCATTAAAAAGCTCACCACGACCCCTTATCATCCTATGTGTAATGGCTTGACGGAAAAGTTTAATGGAACAATGAAGAGCATGTTAAAGAGACTGTGCAGTGAGCAGCCAAGACAGTGGTATCGCTATATTAACCCGTTGCTGTTTGCATATCGTGAAGTTCCTCAGGAGTCTACTGGTTTTTCGCCGTTTGAGTTGTTGTATGGAAGAGCTGTCAGAGGACCGATGTTTCTTCTCAAAGAGCTTTGGACGAAAGAGTTGGAGGAGCCTGAAGTAAAGAACAGCTATCAGTATGTGTTCGAGCTACGCGAGAAGCTTGAAGATACCCTCAAGCTGGCGCACACCGAGCTTCAGAAAGCCCAGAACAAAGGCAAGCATTATTACGACCGAAAGACTAAAATCAGGAAGTTTGTACCTGGAGATAAAGTGTTAGTGCTGCTACCGACCGACCACAACAAGCTCCTAATGCAGTGGAAAGGTCCATTTGAGGTTAGTGCTGTAGTTGGTCTCAATGATTATAGAGTGA
>NC_090874.1:806274-808774 GCF_036669935.1 Montipora foliosa
CCGTTCGCGCAGTTTGTTTTTATACCATATTTCGTGGTTTTGGTGTTTATTATGATTTTGCTTGAAGCGTGCATATTTGTATACCTCCCATTTTCGTTGATGTGTTGCGGTACGTTATAGTTGTCGTTCAGTTTTGGTAGTTTTGAGTTCGTTTGTGTTATTCTACCTCCAATTTTGGTTGAGGTGTTGGCTTTGCATTTTGCGGTAACGATATAGTTGTCGTTCAGTTTTTAGGTATTTTGTTTTGTTCGTTTGCATTGTTCTTACCTCCCTTTTTGGTTGAGGTGTTAGCTTCGCATTTTGCGGTAACGATATAGTTGTCGTTCAGTTTTTAGGTATTTTGTTTTGTTCGTTTGCATTGTTCTTACCTCCCTTTTTGGTTGAGGCGCGGACCACGAATTTTTATTTTTATTTTTTTTTTATACGCTAATCAGTAGCTTTGTCCTTCGTGTCGATCTGTTCCCTTCGATCTATCGTTTTATTAGTTTTTATTGCTTACCTTCAGATTTGGTTTGGGGTGTTGATCACGCAGGCTTAGTTGGGGTGCCGAGTTTGTGTATCTTCCTTATAGATAATTGCTTAGTTCATTGTTTTTCTTGGTGTTCTGTACTTTCGCTATTTTATCTCGTCAGACATTAGCAAGGTTGGAGTTTGGAAGGAGGCTCAGAAGCTGTCTGATCCGGAGTTATCCATTCAAGTTCCTCATCTTTTAGATTTAGTCCAAGCGTCTAGCGCTCCTAGTACTACTACCAGGTACTCGCGCAGTTGGACCTCTTGGCGTCGCTGGTCCCATTCAAAGCAAGGAGTTTCTTTTATGCCCGCTTGCCCGTTGTGCATTGCCATGTACCTGTTGGAGTTAACTGAAGATGCCTTGCAGAAGAATACTGGTTGCTCTGCTATTGATTCTGCGCTTTATGGTATTCGATGGGCTCACAAGATAGCAGGTCTGGAATCGCCCACGGAGCATCCATCGGTTATTGCAGCCGCAGAAGGAGCTAGAAGAAGGTTATCTAAGCCAGTTAAACCCAAGCAAGCCCTGGATCTAGAGACTGTTGTCAAAGTCGCTCAGTATTATAACAGAGCTTTAGTTTCTCTTGCAGTCATTCGTTTTGTGTTTGATTTATTAGTCAGTTATGCTGGCCTATTTCGAATTACTGAGTTATTGAGGGTTAAGATCAAGGACATTTCGATTAGTGGCAATGGCATGTCGATTTTCGTCTCCCAGAGGAAGGATGATCAATTTCGTGAAGTGCATACTTCTATAATTGCCAGATATAGTAAGGTTTCATGTCCGGTTTCAATCACTGAGAGGCTTCTTGCTTTGTTTGCTAGTCCTAAAGAATATTGCTCTCCTGTTTTGTGGGATAGTTCCCTCTGGGAATGGTGCCTATTTCCACAAGTCTTTAGGGATTAGTTACTCCACTATTCGTGGAAATATATTTCGCCGTTTGTAAATAATCCAGGTGATTATTGTTACATAGCCTCAAATCAGGTGGCGCTTCTAAGGACGGTTGTAAGCTAAGTGATCCCGAGCTAAAAGATAGACATGCAGGATGGAAGAATCCTTGCACTAAGAGGCGTTACACCACGCGTTTTCATGCTGATGTGCTTGAAGTTACTATAAGTATGGGTATCTAAGTTGTAAAGGTTTTTTGGCCAGTGGAGGATCCGAGTTTGGGTCGTGGCTCCATCCAGGTTTCCCGTTCCCTTTGATAAGGGTTATGTGGGTTTTTCCTGGCCCCCCTGACACTACTCGTTTGATGTAATTTAGTTATTAATAGAGTTTGCCTGGTACTTGGAGCAGGCCTTATCCTCCAAGATTATATGGTCGTCTTGCATTATTATTTAGCGTAGAAGGTCTATTTGGAGTTGGCATGTAACTTATTAAATTTCTCATTCAATATATTCGCAAATCCCATAATACAGTTCATTTTGGGAGGTTATTTGCATTAAAACAATAGATATCCAGTTCACTGAAGCATGATACAGTCCCAAGAGTAAATAACTTGCATTTTTTTTTTATGTAAAGAAGCCCACAAAACGTATTGCATTGCGGGATTGGGAAAACAGTTTATTATAAGATTATTTTTGAAGATTCTGTATTCGCCTACCAAATGCATGCAAACAAACAAACCTTATTTGCATGTGAAACAATCATTGCCATAATTACTATCTGTTTAATTGTTCGTTTTCATGACACCCTTAAAGCTACATAAACGCAACACAATTTCAGCAACTAGCTGCGGATGACAATTTCATCGCGCTCATATATTAAACTGAGAAATGTGTTTTCAAAGAAATAAAAAAATGTGCAAGCAAGTTGTCAACACCGTAAACCTTTTTTCCATATGCTACTTTGAAAACTTCACACCAACTAGACTTTCACGAGCCGAAGAGTGAGTGAACAAAAAAAAAAACACTGTGCATCCCAACCATACAACGTTATTAGCCTGCAAGCAGGCTCTTCCGTTGAAACTGGCGCGCGCTCGAAATATCCTTC
>NC_090874.1:813774-818774 GCF_036669935.1 Montipora foliosa
TTGTCAAGTCCCCGTGTTCTGATAGAGACGTTTGTTTCACTTTAAATTTGGGCGAAAACGTTCTTTTCTGTCACTACGGAGTTGCCACTTTCCAAATATCGCGTGACAAGGATAATCCACAAAGGCATCCCTTTGTTCACCCAAGAGAGGTGAAGGGAGACAACACATCCGCCATAAATGGGCCTCTTCCAATGCTATTCTTTCCAATCTAAATTTAGCCAGTGGTCATGATGCGGGGCTATTTTAAGGAAGACACCTGATTGGTTAGTTCAGGGTTCATGCTCGATTTTGCCTATAAAATTCCAGGAGTATTCAAGGAATTTTCAAGAACCAGGAATTGAGTTTTCAAGGAATCTTTATAAAACGATTGCTACGCCATACAGTGTTTCAGTGTTTTCTTTGCTGAAAACCCTACCTTGATATTCCTTACCACACCCTTCAAATTACGTGCACGCACATGCATTTTAATTTTTGGTTTTAATGTTCCCCTACTGTCAATTTTTGGCTCAATTTTTGAAATGTCTCTTAAACTTAGCATGATGCAATATCAACAATTTTCACGCCAAAAAAAAAAGAGTCAAGCAGTTTTCAAGCAGTTTTCTACAAAATCCTTATTTTCAAGGGCTTTTCAAGCGCCCTTGGAGTCCAAAATTAAATTCCAAGGCTTTTCAAGGACTTCAAGGAGTAGCAAGAACCCTGTTAGTTGTAATTGATCAGTGGCTCCGCGACCAACATAGCGCGAGGCTTAAAATAGATTGAAAAAAAAAAAGAAAAACTATCATGAGGCATGGGGATCATCCTCTCTTGTTACACCTTTAAAAATGGCATGTGGCAAGGCGTGAAACTTTTCAAACGCTCTTTTCTTTAGAACACAGGACAAGCTTTTCAAAATAAATGGATCGTAATTTTATAAAGACCTTTTAGGTCACCAAAATTTTGCGATCTTTGAAAAACGAATAGCACATCTAAGACAGCCACAACAGATTTCAATCTTTAAGAATCTACCTATGAGTTTGAAAGTGTGGTCCATCTTTCCCTTTCTTCCTGGCCACTTAAATTTCTTACTCTCAGTTTTCCCACGTTTTTTTAGATATGTCTAGAATGATCCCTAAACCCTGACTATATCTTTCATGGCTGATTTACTCCACATTTTTCCCTTTTTGCTACAAAAATATAATCGCTCAAGGGTCTTGCTTTCCGTTTCTAGCGCCATGCACATTCTTCCTCATTTTTGAGAACATTTCATGTTTTACTTCCTATTTTTGCCTCTTCCTTTTCCTTTCCCTTTCCCAGTTTCCTCCCTTGCCTTTCCTCGGGAACTCGTTCCCGCTTTAGCTTGTTTCTTAGTAGCTTTTATCATGGCGTCATTCTCAATTTTATCATTGTCATCATTTTCATCCTCTACTTCTTCGCCCAGTGGTTCCATCCCCTCTTCATCGAATCCCTGGCTTTCCTCATTAGCCCCGCTTCTTCTTCCCTTCTTTGGAGCTGCACGAATGGCGTATGGCGTCTTACGGTTCTTCTTGTTGTAAGTCCTAGTGAAGGCTGCTTTTACCTTAAGACAAAAGGTAACAGCACAATGTTTAACCTACACGCATTATATATTACGATGCCTAAATAGGCCATTTCCGAGTTCATGTCTGCTTCCTCTTCGAGGACAGTCTAATTGCGAAGTTTTTGTGATGGTAATTAGTTCTACTTTTTATATGACTGAAAACTAATTTACATAAGAAAAACTTCCCACTTAAACTCGCTTTGAATAGGAGGCAGACATGAACTCAAAAATGGCCTATTCCAAAAGCTATTCTAAGGCCGAATCCACACGTGTAAAGGGCTTTGTTTGGGAAAAGGATTAACTTGTGGATGTTCTCCACAAAATCTTAAATTTGGTCAATTAACATTATAGGGGAAAAGAAGCTCCCAGAGTGTAAACACACACACACATACACACATACACACACACAAAACAGTGTGAACGAGTAAAAACATATCTATAACCCTTACCCTAATCAGTTGTTTTCATCGTTTTTGAGCGTGTCAGTGTTTCAGTGTGGACAGGTGAAAATCATACGAAAACGTTCGTGTGGATGATAAATACTATGGTTCTTGAGACTTGAAAAAAAGTGGTATGGAGCCTATATGTATATAATATCGAAAAAGTTGTGTCGGTTTATCATTTTTGCTGACGTCTTAAATCGTCTTTGTTAAGTGCAAAGTTCCTTCCTTTATTTCATTTAAATCCACCATTCAAATCATTTTCTTTTAGACAAACCTTAGATGGAATTGAAGCGACAGGATCTCTGTGACCCTCGAATTGACTGACTTCAATGACTGAGTCCCAGTCTTCCCTCGTTAGATCATAATCCGCCATAACTTGAATGACTCTTATTGCCTTGAATAACCTGATTGTAGAAGCACAGCACTGGGCATTCTTAGGTGGTCAGTAATCTAGGTACTACGAAAACCACCGATCTGTGGAATAGTTCCGAATTACTGAGTCATTGGCCCGCCCACTTTTGCTTGTAAATTGTTCACATTCAGGAGAGGTGTTGTGTTCGACGCTACTTTTCGGGCCAGTGAACCCTTCTTGCACTCGCAGTAACAGCGAGTCCATGGTCGTAACCTCTTCGCTGAACAAAAATCATTTTAACCAACGGTTAGCGCTAACCAGGCTTCAAGCACCCGGCCCCTGACGTTAAGATTTGCGCATAAAGCTGACCATTCTCGCCCAAGAGCAGCCTAACCCTTTCCGGCAGCCACTGGAGGGTGGGCACGAAGGCCAGGCGCGGGTTGCTCGAAGCAGCCCCAACCAGCGTTTAATGCCACGGAAACCTATACGTTTAGATACCTTTGATACCAATGGTTAGCGCTAACCAGGCTTCGAGCAACCGGCCCCTGATGTATAGAGCTTACGTCGAATAAGAGGGCTGGGCGGATCAGGGGACCAGAATGGTCGATCAAACAGTTGACATCAAAACATACTTCTGTCATCAGTGGTGTGGTTAGAACTTTCCTTAGGTGCGGTATATAATCCAGGTTCATGGACAGTTTACTTGACGATGTGCTGTGGAGAAAGAACCCACGGCAGTAAAAGAGACCCCACCAGTGGCGGGAAATACTGTCGGTTGTTGGACATTGATTGCCTGATTAATTTAAAATCATGGCTGGACACGATGTCCGCCCACCACAGTGTCCTCAATGTTTTAACGGTTGTCTCGAGTTTCATCATTTATAAAACATATTTTGTTGAAACGCCTTTCAGATATGGGAAAACTTGTCAAGGGTGACTCAATCTCTGCTTGAAAAATAGCCCTAAACGCACTGCACAAAATGGTAAGTCTAACAAGCCTGTCATCTACACCCAGCACCAAGGGTCAGACCTGTTACAGTCAATTGAATTCATAATGCAACTTCAAATGCAGAGTCTACTTCTAACGCAAAGAAACAAACATCATAAAAGTGCAGAGAAGATTTAGAATAGGCGAGGCAGAGTCGAACCTGGATGGATGGCTTCTCATTACAGTTTCCGATGTCCACTAACGAGGTAAGCTCTTGAGAACTTAAGTCAAACTTTTTTAGAGTATTCACAAAGTGGTACCCAGCAAAACAAGTGAAAGGTAACCGTGTTTAAAGTGGTACTTAAAACTTAATACTGTAGATCCGCGCGGCTTAGCTCAGAAACGGTATTTCTTGTTGAAGTAATAAGGCCCTATTTCTGCCTGTTTTCATTCTTTTTACAGCGGTTAGCTTGTCATATTAAGATGGGATATTGCATCGTTTAATTGTCACGGCCCAGGCCCCATCGTCCAAGGGAATTCTGAGATATGGAAACAAGTCATAACCAACCCTAACACGTCACAATCATTTAAAGAAACTGAGCCCAGGAAATTTGAAAGCGAAACTAATAAGCGATTGTAAATTCGTTTTCCCTAGTAAACACTTTTGTTGGCAAAAAAATTTCGAAGAAATTTGTTTGAAAACATTATTTCCTCTAGTTTAAAACTTATTCTAAGGAAAGAGTGGAGGTTCCCTTTAAGGGGAATTCAGTTCATGTTGTTGAAGAAATTCAACATTTGTAATTCATTCTTCGTTTAACACTTGCACACACCCAGGTGCTCTAATATGACTTACCTTAAGCGCATGTGACCCTGTAGTTCTTGCAGAATGCGGTCTACTCTGCCGCGTTTAGAATTTTTACCAAGCCACTGAGGAAATTCGATTTTCTGTCGCATTCCTCCACATATAAGGCCAGAAGGAATCACGCACGAAAATACAGCCTAATAGAGGGGAAAAAATAGTCTAACTAATGAAATTACTCATAGTGACTGAGCAGAGGACGCCTAAATGATATTAGTAGAATTCTACTAGTATATAAATGCAAATGCTGTACTCTGATTAGCTGAGCCATTGAACACTATCAGCCATTAGTGTGCAGTGGCTGGAGGTCGTCTTGGAAATAACGACGTTTTTCTTCGTTTCTCCAAAGTTTTGGAGGAAAATTTGGAGGCAAATGGGTAATTAAATTTCTGAGAAGTCTAAACGAAAGGACATTTACGGTTTCTTGACTTTCAAAAAAGTTGAAATTATTGAAAAAGCTGATGCGCTCGCGCGCTCAACTTAGATTTTAAATGGCAATTCAATCCGAACGATCTTTTTCAGGCGCAAAGTTTGATAATAGTAATTTAAGTATGAACTCCACTAAAACAATTAGATTATTCGCACTCGATTTCTATGAGGTGATAGTTGATTCGCCCATCGGCCTCATCAACTATCACCTCATAGAAATCTCGAGCTCATAATCTAATTGTTAATTAGAGTGTTCAAGAGACGAGGACTGCTACGACAACGCCACAAAACAAGAATACTATTGGAGTAATAAATAACAGGTTCTCACGCGAGGTGCCCAAACGTTTATTTAACGTCCTTTGACGATACAATTGAATCATGCATTCTCGATCTTTACTTCAAACTGTTCGTACCAATTCAGTTACAGGATACTT
>NC_090874.1:831274-841274 GCF_036669935.1 Montipora foliosa
CGCGCGCTCATTGGCTAATTTTTATTGTCAATAACTGGACACACACTGACAGACACATAAACCTATAATTTTTGGGAGAATGACGCGAAATTGCTCGCGTCAGATTGAATGAAATTGAAGTTTCTCGCATATTTGTCTCGCGTTCTTCTCGTGTTTTGACTTAATTTTGACCCCTGTGCCTTTTTTGTTATTGTAAAAACAAATTGATGTCAGTTTTTCATGCGTCTGTCCTGTCATGATTGACAATGAATTTCGTCAGAACATTGTCATAGTAGTCTGCGGATCCACTCGGCTATCGCTTCGTGGATCCACAGCTACTTTGACAATGTTATGACGCAATTCATGATCAATAACAGGACAGATGCATAAAAACTGATATCAATTTGTTAAATTGCATGTAAGACAGTATCTTGAAATTGTTGAAACTAGAGTGAGCCATCTTTATGGGAGACCATCCCATGCGGTGACCTCCAATAATTGAGAGTATCCTCGTCGTCGTTTTGTCTTCTCTGATCTGATCCACTCATTGTAAATTTCAATGGTAGTGTTCAGGCGTTCAATCGAATTGTGAATTCTTTTTTTCCTTCTTTCCTTTTTTTCCTCTATACCTCTATCCTTCTCTCGTTCGAATTTCCTTCGGCTATCTTTCTGAACAATATATGTTGTTGCTGCCTTCAATGCTGACGATTCCACTGAAAAGAGATGCTTGCAATTGAAATGTATACTTTGGGTCTGATTCTGCTATAATGACCCGAATCAGGCCGGCACTTTACTGGTGACTTTGATGATACCCAGTAACTGAAATGAACTGATTTAATATATCCTCAGTTGACTTAAAGGCTGCAAGCCAGATTTGATAAAAAATCTCCTTGAAATTCACAAATACACACTAAAGATTTAGTTGGTATCGAGGCTAATTCTGCCACACAATTTCAAGAGATTGACGGAGATCTGCTTTGCGGTTATACGCAATTTTCAAAGGCCTACCTACTCTTCTGCATGTGATTTAGTCTAAATAATTAACATGACTTTACCGGAATGACTTGTTACGCTGATGATTGTTGTAGACTGCCTTTTTGGGGGAAGATGATGACAAGTGACTTTTCTATTTCATGTTGCTGGCCATTCGCCTATCTACCAGATCTTGTCACCGAAAATTCCTAACAAGGCAATGGTTATTGTGCCTAATCCACCTGCTTGGATGAGCTCTATTGGAATTGTCGTCTACTTCTGCTGCTTTCACCCGGTTCTTTTGGCTCGCAACTTTGTTTACTTCTTCCCAAATTAAAGGATGTGGTTATTGTCTGTGTTAGATGGCAGTAGAACCTTCAATCTCTTCACTTTGAATCTCCCTTGAATCTTCATTAAACTGGGAAAGCTTCTTCGCCCCGTTTCAGACTTTCCTTCTTTCAGTGTTGATTGCTTATACTGCTTTGCTTCTTTTGTCGTCTCATTTTTCCTTTTTAATCAAGGTTTTAAGACGGGTCGATGATTCCAGGAACGGTCCTTAGATTTTTCAAAACACTGATGAGCTGAATGTGTCTTTGCCTATGGCATTACCGTCGAGAGTCATGAGTGGTGGGATTTTCCAGCTATGCCTGTAGGTTTTCTGTAACCTTAAACTTCCTATAGCTTTTCGAGCTCAAATTTACTACACGCGATGTCCTCTTTGCTGACCTTCTTTATAAAGAGTTCAGAGTTCATCAACACACGGTCACTATCTCTTCCATTTTCAGCAACTGGAAGTTGCTGTTCTTGGCGAAGTTTACACAGGAATAGAAGTGCCATTTTACCACGATTCAATCAATCTTATTCCTGGTTTGGATGCCCATCGCAGCTACTCCAAATTCCTTTTTACGATAAATTTCAATGTCTTCCAGCTTAAGAACACTTTAGGATGGAACTGATTCCAGGACCCTTGAGCCTCTTTCTCCACTTTTACTACGCACAGTGAGAATACCTTTCTTTAGAGTATGATCTAGCACTTGCAGTATATGGCTGTAAACGTCAGATGGTGGTACCTGCACCTGAACAATAGTGAAGGGGTTGTCTTCTGACGGATGGTGATGAGCTTGCAAAATATGGGCCGTTGTACGAAACGAGACCAGAGCCATTCACATAAAGCACCCAAGGAGCTTATGAATCTTTCTCTAAATATCCGGGTTTCATGTACAGATTCTTATGAGGCTTTGTTTTGTACTCGTGGATTTCCATTCATTAAACCGGTTTTCAAAACTTGTCGACTATGTAACGCCAAACGATTTTACTCCTCAATGGAAGCCTTATCAGGGATTACAGCGCTAGGATTGGATCGCTCGATGCTTATAAAAACTCCTATGAATTATTCGAAGATGCAAAGCACAATTTGGAAAAAGCCGAAAGATAACGTGAGACAGCTGATTATTGAAGGCACTCAAAAAATTAAGAACTGGGAGGGACATATTTTTAACAATGAATCATTTTTGCAAATAGCCTCGATACGCCATAAACTGTACCTAACTCTCCATTAAACCTAATCTAGGGCACAAAAATTTAACCTTGTTTGACATTCTTTAAAAAAATGCGCCTAAACTCACTCGCCTGCCACACTTGTAAAATGAATAGGTGGGTTCATACCAGCGGAGTAAGTACACCTTAAGTACACCCGAGCTCAAGTGTACTTGAGATCGTCCATGTTTACTTACCGTGATGAGCGTTCATATTAGAGTTCAAAGTATGCTTTCAAGGTAATCGTGTTGTCAATCAAGTTTCGCGCGGCAAATTTCCCACGTGTATTCATCACGCTTTTCGGAGAATTGAGGGAGAATTGGAATTCTTCACTTGATCATGCGACCTAGAAACCTTCGAATTGCTTGCCTTTTATGGCTCACAATTATTTTACTGCTACGTCAAAGATCTTTGCTTTCCCATCTTTATCACTTTCACGTTTTAGAGGAAGAATTTAGGATTATGCGGAGAAACAGACGAATGTTTCTCATGATGACCCAAATCAATCAGGTCATGAATGCTCAAAGGGGACGAAGAGCTTGGGTTTGGCCTCGTCCAGAGAACTGGTTTCGACACCTCATAGCAAGCCCAGGGCTTAATTTTATGTGGAAGGAACATTTCAGAGTCACCCGAGAAACATTTGAATACTTGTGTGACCTTGTTAGGGTAAAGTTACAAAAACAGCACACGAGATTTAGAATTCCGATCAGCGTGGAGGAAAGAGTTGGCTTGGCACTCTGGCGGCTCGCAACAGGCAACAGCTATAGGAGTTGCGGTTTACAGTTTGGATTTGGAAAGTCAACGGCGAAATTCATTTGTAGTGAATTCGAACAGGCAATTTTTGAGCTAAAAGAACGCTTTATAAAATTTCCTTTTACAAGTCAGGAAATTCGAGAGAAAATAGAAGAATTTGAAGAACTGTATGGAATACCGCAAATAATCGGAGCGATCGATGGATGTCACATCGAGATAAATGCTCCACCAGAGAATCACGAAGATTATTTTAATCGAAAGCAGCATTACAGTGTCAATCTACAGGGCATAGTCGATGCAAATTTAAAGTTCATTCATGCAACTGTTGGGTATCCTGGCAGCATACATGACACTAGAGTTCTTAGGCTAAGCGGTTTATATGACTTAGCACAAAATAAGCAAATTCTCAGTGGTCCAATACGGAATATCAATGGAACAGAAGTCGGGCCTCTACTAGCTGGAGACAGTGCCTATCCACTCATGAACTGGCTCCTCAAACCCTTTGCAGATAGAGGCCGTTTGACCCAAGAGCAGAGGAAATTTAATTTAAAGTTTAGCGCACTGCGATGCGTAGTGGAAAGAACATCTGGCATGCTAAAATCACGTTGGAGAATTATGTTGAAGAAAATTGAACAAAAAACGAAAACGTTGAAAAAGACTGTAATTGCAGCTTGCGTTCTGCACAATATTTGCATTGAAAGGGGCGAACTATACGACGCAGACGAGAGCGACTCAGACGATAACCCTGCTGATGAAAACGGAGGGAGAAATGCTTTGGAAACTGGCAACAGCATCCGAGACACCCTAAAAGACTACGTATGGGAAACCTGTGAAGAAAGTCGCAACTGGACAATTGTGTACGAATAGACGTTAACTATAAAACAAAGGTTTTGTTTCAATTGTAATTTTAATTGGAAAACTGGTTGATAAATTCTGCAAAATTTAGATTGTTATTTTTGTAATTTATGTCAAATAAAAAGAATCAGTTCCTCTGAGATTGGACTGTATGTAAAACATTAACAATGAATAAAACATAATATCCTGAATGAATCCATCATGCTACCTACTTAGACGCCAAATCTTTAAAAATGTCTTTAAATCCGGAAAGTATGGCGTTTGTCTGCTTCATTTGTTTGGTCTGCGCCTCGCGAAATATTTCAGCGGAACGTTCAAATCTCTCCCTGTCTTCGTTCATGCTGCGCTCCCACATTTCCATGAAAGCTTTTTGGAAATCAGAGGACTGACCACTAGTTCCGGGCTCATCTTGTCGCCGCCGTTTTCCCTTACGGACACTATTTTCTGGCTTGTCTACTTTTCGTTTGTCAGGATGTGCGATTTCAGTTGGTGCCGAAACACTTCCACTTTCTGATGCGGCCTCTTCGCTCTCCGTAGTGAAGATAGAGCTTCCCTCAACTGCCATTTTACTGGAATTAACACTGTCCCGATGGCCCATTACGTAGTCAAAATAGTCGAAGTAAGGAAAGCCATCTTTGATTTGCTTGATTCCTGCTTCCCCGGTTTTCTGTGACTTTTGTTTAAGTAGCTTGTACTCATACTCCAAGTTCTGCTGCCGTTTCTTTATCTGCTGAAGGGTTCTCTGGCTTTGGGGATAGGCAGATTTATAAGAGGCATATATTTGGTTCCATATGTTTACCTTTTCTCTTTGAGAGGCACTCCGGAGCTGGCTGTATCTTGGACCCCACGCTTCTAGAAGATCATGGGTCTCGTCTTCCGTCCAGTCCACAGACTTTGATCGCGCTTTCTTAGTTTTAACTTGGGCGCCTTCCTCCACTGCTTGAGCACATGAAGTGCTTGCTACCACTGGGATCGGCGATATCGTTCGGGACGAGTTACTAAAGTTGCTTGGGCTGCTGAGCTGATTGTAATCATCAATACTTATTTGTTGCTGTTCGTCGAACTGGGCCCTTCCCATTTCGGACGGCCGATAAAAAGAAGTGCTGCTCGAAGGAAATGGCCAGAATTTTCTGCCAAACATCGGTTGCGATTGCTGAGGAGAGGGTACTCTTGCAAAGCGTTGGTTTAAGGTATTGCTGTCGAACAAGACACATGGATGTTAGTTGTGACTGTGGCATGAAGAGCATTTAAACAAAACAAAACAAAAACACAGCATGGAGACTTACATAAGGTCTTTGTCTAAAAAGTTGTCCTCATCCATCCCCTGGTAAGATCTATACGGATTCATTCACAGTCGTTTTTCGTCGAAGTAGAAGCAGATTTTGCGTGTTCGCGTGTTTGTGTGCTCTGAATTTCCCGCCGCACAACATGCTTGATTGACGTCCGTTTCCGGAATGTGTTTTGATAGTAGATAAGTAAGCTGGTAAGGATGGTCTGAACTAGACTTGAGAGTGTACTTCGGCTTCTTTGAAGGCAATGCATTACCATGGCCACAAAGTAGGCTACTTGAGCTGAAATTAAAGCCGTTCACATCTGAAGTAGGGCTCAAGTGTACTTAAGGTATACTTAGTCCGCTAGTATGAACCCACCTAATATCAACTCACCTTTTGCAATCTTTAAGGCCATTGTCTTCCATTTCGTCTCTCCATTTTCTTCGTGACTACTTTCAACTTTGCCCATCACGTGTGCTATACTTTATCTAAAACGAAAAATTCATAATAAAATTGTTCCCAAAAAGAAACAATGAGGACGGGGGTGTGGTGAAATCACTAGGCTTTGAACTTCGTTTTCTGAACTCAAGGCCATATTTCAGAGGAGATTATTGGTCCTCTTCAATTCTTCTTAAATGCATCATTAAAATAAAAGGGTTACTTTCCAAAGAACACGACAATTTGATTTTATCGAAGAAGAGGATAAATATCAAATTGTCACCCATTTTATTTTTTCAATATGGCAATTTGACCTGTACCAATTTCTTTGATAATTTGAAAGAATTTCACAATTACTTGATAAGAATTCATTGAAGAAACTCCTTTGAAAAACCAAATGTTCGTATCATAAAAGTATCAAGAGATTAAATTAGTACTAGATCGAGAAGTACATTTCGAGTTGTGTTAAAGCTAATTAAAACAATTGCCATTTTCCGGTTGACTTGCTCGTTTTTAACCCATCAGTTACCAGCCCAACAAATATTCAAACTTCCACACTCAAAAAATACTAAGCGTTCTGTAAATCTCAATCAGCTATGTTCTCAGATCAAGCAAGCAATAAGTGACGTAGTACCCCAGTATGTGGTGCCCCATTGTACTCGTTTCGATATTCTTTGATTGCACTCACGTGATAAGACCGGCCATGTTGGTGCCAAAACAATAGCAAAATGTAGTTACGTTTTGCATAATGATAGAGTCAAATTCCCAAAAAGACTTTCTCGCTTTTGTTCTTCCCACTAACATGGACGCCGTGACGTCAGGTGTAATCAAAGAATTTAGGCAGACATTTCCGCCCACAATAATTTGGGACCATACTACACCCTCGTTAAACGTTCGTTACCACTTTAATCGTTTTATTACGTCGTTGGTACCATTACATGGCTGCGCAAGGATACGAATTTTATCTTCGATTGATGATATAATCTCTCATCAGACGAGTGAGCACTGGGAAAAAGTGAGAGAAAATTTGCATCTCCAAGCGGCCATGTAATGTTCTGTTTATTATATGGATACTGATTAAATGTCTAGCTTTAAAACAACTTGTTGTATCCATTTTCGAATTGGAAAAAAAGTGGTAACTAGCCGTTGAAAACACGCATGTTGTGTAACATGGAACGAAATGTGAAAGTTACAGATGTACGAAAAACAAATCACGATAATCTCAAATTGAACCATAAAAATGTTAATGTAGTAGAAAACAATTGCATAAAAGGACAAGAAGGAAATCTCGATTTTTATTGCCTAATCGTGTCAGTTACCATGACGACAACTATATCCAGACATTTGAAAGATAAAAAGAATATCTTTACTGTATACGGTGAAGATATCAATTTTTAGGATTTCATCAGTATCTAGATAAAAAATAGCAAGTATAACTACTTCTCTATAAGTGAAAAGAGTGGGTAATAATATACCATTTCATTCTCTCCATAATAGACGTCGTATCATATTACTTTTGTCCTCCTCGTTAATTTTGTGAGCCTTAGCTTTTTATCTCCTATTTTGCCTTATTACTATTATTGGTATCATCATCATCATCATCATCATCATCATCATTATTATTATTATTATTATTATTATTATTATTATTACTATTATTATTACTATTACTATTACTATTACTATTACTGTTACTGTTACTGTTACTGTTACTGTTACTGTTACTGTTACTGTTACTGTTACTGTTACTGTTACTGTTACTGTTACTGTTACTGTTACTGTTACTGTTACTGTTACTGTTACTGTTACTGTTACTGTTACTATTACTATTACTATCACTATTTTACTATTACTATTACTATTACTATTACTATTACTATTACTATTACTATTACTATTATTATTATTATTATTATTATTATTATTATTATTATTTGTACATTCACAGTGATGGGGATACCCAGGAATATGAAAGTCAACTAACAAACAATAAACAAAAAATGATGAATATAAAGATTAATGAACCTATTTTAAATAAGTGTTATGTGGTATGGGGAAATCGATTCTTTCGAGTCTATGATTTAAATTCTAATCCTATTTTGTCCCAGTGTGCTCTGTACTTATTTTTCATAGTAAATAAGGAACTGTATTTATCACGCCCCGACTTTGCAATGATCAGTCTATAAAAAGTTACGAATTAAATATTAATTATAAGATAAATCTGTATTTTACAATACACCCTTTACAAAACGTAAAAACGTCTTTAAAAAACAGATATTATATAAATAGATATGATAAGACAAAAAATAAGTCATGATAATGACTTGACGGCTGGTATTTTACACTGGCATAAATTAATTGCATGAAATATCATGTATATCTTGTTTGATATTAGGTAGTTTTACTACATTGTAAATCAAGCACTGCTTGACGGAGACTAGAAATATGAGTTGCATAGAATTGTTGTCAAAATACCTGTTAAGCATTCGTTGTGAAACACCTCGAAATTTTCTTCCTCGATCAAGTGTCCCGTTCGCCATTATGCAATCATCAGCTAATCCCTTTGATAACATGATATAGACGGAACCTCGACCATAAAGTTTTTGACCAGACCTCCATATCACAACTATACAACATGGGTATCAATTATTCAGGAAGAAACGCCGTGAAAATGGCGTAAATCTCAAGAATTTCGTTTCGCCATAGAGTTTCCTGAGTTGGAACGTGGCAGGAAAATTAATTAGCAATTCAAATGTGCAGCCAGAATGCGAATTCCCCCGCCATGTTGTTTCCTTTTAAATGTAAATTTGAACCCATTTGGAAGAAAAGGTGAGTTTTTTTCCTCATCCAATCAACAGAGACCGCAAGAAATCGTCCTTCTGAAAAGACTCAAAAGAAAGACTTTTCTCCTCGTGTATACACATATATTTACTTTAATGTATTTGTATGATCATTTTCATTTTCTCCCATAGATTTTCGAAACTTGTTGCCACATTTTGGGTTGGGGAAGAGAGAGTAGGGTTTGCGCAGTGGTGAGAACATTCTCCCTCATTTGTGGGTAGATTGTTTTTGGTTGTCTATTTTGTTGCTTTCCAGCTACTCCGGTTTTCCACTTCCATCAAAAACCCAACGTCGACATTTCACTTGATCAGCTTTAACTTCTCGTTAATCAATTTTGGTTTTCGAGCTCAGCAATTTGTAGAGCACTTGTGCTTAGCTAAATAAGACCGAAAAACAGTGACGATGATGATGATGACGATGAATATTATTATTATTATTATTATTATTATTATTATTATTATTATAAATATTAGCAGTAAAACGTAAGAATGCCTCCTTAAATGAGATATTGACAAGGCGCAATCGCGTAGCTTGTCATTATCATAGCCTAAAATAATTAGTAAAAAAAAGAAATTCTCAAATGATATAAGAAACCCAAAACGTCATGGGTAAAAGTTTGACCAGTTCATAGGTCCTACGCAGTGAGAACTTTGAAACTCCGTGCAATGTTAAGGGTACCTGAGATGACTGCCTTTTGCATATCCAGTAAGATCTTATCTGCCCTGACACCTACAAGTTCTTTAATACTATCTAGTGTCTTTCGTGATACGCCCCCGAGCACATATATGATGATGTTGTGCTGTGCATTGTTATATATGTTCTTATATTATTATTATTATTATTATTATTATTATTATTATTATTATTATTAATCCGCGATGTCCTTCGATCGTGCTGCTGCTAACAACCTTGAATGTTCAGGACCCCTCTCAAGATCGATGTGTGTTGTCCCAATCAATTTAGTTCCCCCTGTGTAGCAAGCTAATTATGTATTACTACTACCTATGCCATCCTCTCGGATCTGGTTAATCTTGTAGAACAGAAGGGAAGAAACAGTACTTTCAATTTATTTTTTAAACGCATTTTTTAACCTAAAAAGCTACGAAACAAGTTGAGAGATTTATGGATGACACCTTGCGTATCCAGCAACATGGCAGCGGGAGAAAATGTCATCGTGAACAAAGTGCAGTGCGCACCCTTCACCTTCAGTGTTACCTCTTCCCATTTCCCTCTCTTCACGCATTTTTTTCTCCCTTTAAAGTTTGACGCATGCGCAGTGCCTTAACTTGCTCATGCAAGGCTTAAGGACAGTGCCTACTATTGTTATGGAGCATACGTTCTGCGCATCTCGAGAT
>NC_090874.1:865137-877637 GCF_036669935.1 Montipora foliosa
GTAACCAGGCATAATATCGGACGATGGAAGACTGGACACCGAACTTCTGAGCACCTTTCCCAAATGGTCTCGGAGATAAGCCGCACCTACGATTTTGATCGCAAATTTTTGGCAAAAAGGTGCGAGTCTTTACGGTAATGGAATTTTTTTCACTTACTTCCCATGCTGTAACATATCACCTACTGCATAATTATTTAAACCATTGACTCCTAAAAAAAAACAGCCCCACTGCCACCCCCCTCGCCCCAACCCATCTGGCATTCGACAGAGTAAAATCTACAATATTACTGTTACAGTATCAAGCCTCACTCTTAAGAGTCAATGGGTTAGTTCCAGTTTCAGTTTATTTTTGCCACTTTTGTTATTTTAAATTACAAAATAAATATATCTTAATGAAAATATATCCTTGAAAGTGTATTGCAAACTGTCAGATATTTGTTCTACAAGAAAATAAGTAAAAGGCATTGGAGTTGCTAGATAAGTATTATAATGATGAATTTGATTAGTCAGCAAAAACATTTCATTGAATGCATCACGAAGAAGATCTTTCTTAAAAGAAAACAGAAACTTGCCAATTTGAGATCGATAAATATCACTGAGTCAAAGTAATTTCTGAACTAAGTGTATCTAATGTAACGGATACCAATGGGTAACTGTAGCACTGACTCCTAAACCACTCCCCCCCCCCCCCCCCACCCTTTGATGAGAAAAATCAAATCAATAGTATTACATGCAAGTCTGACTTATGGGAGTCAATGGGTTAAAGTCATTAATGGTCTAATGGTTTATTGTAATTTTCGGGCGGTAGATTACCCCAACGGCCATTTTTTGCAATAACAAGAAAAAAATTTCAACAGATTACCCGCACCCAAAAGCAAAAGAAATTTGTGAACTCACAAAGTTATCTGCATGAGCGATAACTTTGAGCTTATGCTCAAAAGTAATTTCCAAAGTGTCTAATCTAATGATTACCAAATGGTTTATACATAGTTGGTGAATGAATGTGGGGGTTGCTTAGCAAGCCTTCAGATATTACGCGATGGTGCGATTTCGCACAATCGACCTCAAATTGCATCTGATCGCATAATTCACAAAAGAACGCACAAAATTCATAAAATAACACATAAATCAACATGTTTCTGCATAAATACGCCATTTTTACCTTGGAAAACAGCTAAAAAGCCTTTGTTACCTTTGATTTCGTAAACATTCGAAGTTCAAGGTGTTATTTTGCATGTCAGGGGTCTGGTACGAGTCTCATACTTAACGAGTCGCCTATTGGTGCAACACAAACACGCCCTTTGTTCAGATTAGCAAATCTGTTCAGGAATATAATATTAATATTGATCATTCATTAACGGCATGTTAGCTGTGTCCTTTCAACTTTAAACGTGGTGCACCAATAGTGCAGAAGACCTCATCTTTCTTAGTTATCCCAACTAATGGTGATCAAGATTCATAATTACTTTTCCCTTTTGTTCAAAATGTCTTTGGGACAGTAAAAATGTGTTTTTCTCATCCTGAAACCTTAAAAAACAAGCTTAAAATTGCGCAGAAAAAAATTCGCTAATTTACATTATTTATCACATAATTGGCCTTTCTAATCGCATAATCTGCCCTGCAAATTTTGCATAATTTGCATTTTTTCATTGCACCCTACCAGATGGCCTGGCTTTTAATAGCCATTGACTCCTCACCCGACCACACACATCGATGAATACAATCATCTGCCATTAGACAGAGTAAACCTATAGTATTCAAAAGTCTCATTCCGAGACGTTAATGGGTTAAAGGCATTTCCAAAGTGTATCTAATGGTTACCAACAGTGCTTGGTGCTCAAATTAGTGGGCGTCCGGTCGTCCCAGACGACCAGCAAGTTTACCGGGTGACTAGTTTTTGGTAAAGTGAACAGGTTGGTTGCCCTCCCTCTGCCCCAGTACTTCCCATGGCTTAGTGCAACTAAATATCGAAGTGTATGTAGTAAACTACATACATGTAAGAAAGTTCTATGGCATGCATTAGCCATGTTTTCTACCACTGAGGGAGATTTCTTGAAGGATACTATACCTGCCAACTCTCACGCCTTAGGCGTGAGTCTCACGCCTGCGGGTTGAAAACTTCGATCTCACGCCGGCTCACGCTTGCGGGCCAATTTCTCACGCCTGATTGGAAAATGTGAGTTGTTGCCGTCTTGCTTGACACAATTTCCAAAAATATGTTAACCCAGACCCATGTAAGAAACGAAAACCATGAGTAAAATAAATAAATGACAATATCTTCCTCGCGATCTCTGATTTTTGAAGTGAAAAGCACTGGGAGCGAGCTCCCGTTTATACGCGTTAATACGTCTTCGACAGACTTCGGAAGACTTTGGACGTCTTCGGAAATCTTCGGAAATGATCGTGCCGTCTTCAAAAATCCCAGCACTCCCAGGATAAAAATCTCACGCCTATATCTCAGAAAAAGTTGGCAGGTATAGGATACGTTTGTGTCATATTGACTGACTCACTCTCACAGAAATCACTAGACAGCCCCTTTCTGAAAACCTCACCCATGGGAAGGGGTAGAGGGGTGTTACATGTATGTGGATGTCGACAAAGTTACAGCCATTGTTATTTTGAAAACTTTCCTCTACATGTTCAAGAATAAGTAGCCATTGTTTCATCACACAAATAAAAACAAAAAAAAAATTAGCTTAAACTCACTTTGCTTTTCTCTCTGGCTTTCCTAATAACTTGCTCGGGTACAAATTTCACTTTTGAGGAATCTCTACTGCGTTGATCCCCTGACTTCGAAACGACTGGTTTTGCAGTATTCCCCTTCGGACTAAAGAAAGATCGGATATCCTGTAGAAGAAGAGCTTATTCTCGTCATTTCTTAGGAAAACAAACCTCAAAAAGGAAAATTTCAACGCTAAACTAACCATTGCAATTACCACATACACATTTCCCTTTTTCGCGCCATCTTTGAACCTTCTTCAAACTTTGATGGTCAGCGGATTCTCAGCCCTTGTAGTTAAGTACTTTATGTATTCCTTGTTATAACGAGCAAGCCGAGCGAAGACGCGAGGCTTGCGAAGCGGCCAGCTTAATGTCGCGCGAAGTATTGCACGGCGGGTCTAATCTGCAGGTCGCAGGTCGCAGGTCGCAGGTCGCAGGTTGCAGGTCATTGTTTCACCAATACAGAAAGTATCCTAAACATTCATAAAAGCTAACCTTAGGCCTAAAAACGTTTGTTTAGGCCTAATTAGGCCTAAGGTTATCTTTTAAGAATGTTTAGGATACTTTCTGTATTGGTGAAACAATGACCTGCAACCCGCGACCTGCGACCTGCGACCCGCAAATTAAACCTGCCGAGTATTGCAGCAGGCAGAAAAATTCTCGATTGTGTGAAAGCGCGTGTTTTTATGTGCGATGTCATTAGACAAACTTGCATGACGTGCGCGACTATTGATGATCTCAGTTGAGGGTGCCCTAAACTACGTGAAGCGTGATGGGGCGATTTATTTTCTCGTGAATCGTGATTTCATTTTTTTTTAAATTCGTGATTCGTGATTAAAGATGGTAAGATCTTTTCTTGTCCACGTTAAAGAATTTTTTTAATTAAACGTGACCCGTGAATAAAGATTTGAATTAAACGTGATTCGTGAACCACTGTGTTTTGCGGGATGAAAATCTGGCCATTTTATTGTTTTAAAAATGTACGTATTGTTTACGAACGGCTTAAATTAGGTTTTGATAGGACATGGATTTCATATGGATCGATAAAAGTCATAAAATAGACCACCAATGGTTTTTAAACAAATAAGATAAGTCATTACGTCATCTTTTGTCGCGTATGCCGAAGATTGGAACCACGTACTCTGACGTAGGGCTGGTTTGAAGTGAACCGGCTTCAGAAGAGAGAGGTGAATTTTTCTTCCTTTTTATGTGAAGTGTATGAACCAACTCAACCGACTATTGTTCGTTAGAGTGGGAATAGTCGGAATATTGACCAATATTTCGGCTTTTGTGCGCAGACGCTACATACATGAATACAACGGACTAACCGTGCGTGAGTTGTGCAGGAAATAAGGAAAACAACTTGTACCGAAAACAATACGTCTCGGTGAATTCAACGACAGTCCATTAACTCAGGAGACCTCAGGAGACTAACAATCGAATTTTCAGTAGAAAAACAGACATCTACAGCGAACTGCGGCGAACCGAGGCGTGCAAACACACAAATCTTAGATTATTTACTCTTACTCTAGTTAAAAGTCGAAATGTGACTCCATCAGACAAGGACAACTCCAGAGATTCCAACCATTCCGATTTGATGTGTTCCCTCCCGCTTTCCCGATTTTTATCAGATTCTCCCGATTTATCATGAAATTCTGAAAACAAGGAAAAAATGCTTATCCTAAGTTCTTTTTTGCGATCTGAGTGTAAAACTCTTAATACGTACCCTCAGGAGTATCCTATAATGTCTCGCCCAGTCTCCCCGGCCCATTGAACACCCTGTGATGAGCAGACTCGTAAGGTCCGCAGTCTTACTCCATTTTAGCAACTCCAGAAATGGCGGGACTCCAGGGGTAAAAATAAAAACCTTATAGAATATCACAAAAATGCTATAAAAAAAAATGCCACTTGAGAGAAACTGAATTTTCCTACGGATTCGTGCCTTCGGCGCTAAAAGATGCGCCCTAAATTCCTTCAAAACTCAAAAGGGGTTGGAATCTCTGCAGGTCAGACAGACCTGCGATTTAGATGACCACTCGATCGAAGTGCCAAACTCGGAGGATAAACACCTTTATAGAAAAGTTACAAGAAGTGAAAGTATTGATTTATGAATTTCATTTTTATTTTTACGTGAAACGTGATCGTCTCGAATTTCGCGTGAACGTGAAAGCATTTTGAATATTATTTGTGACTCGTGAAAAGGCGAAATATTTTAGCGTGACTTAGTTTTACAAATTGGTATAGGGGACCCTCTCAGTTGTGTTCGGAGGTGAATGAAAGCACATTTTTTCCCGTTTCCCTGACCATTGTGTTGTGTACACTTGCTTTCAGTGTTCTTTATTATTAATCAGGGGCACCCAGCGTCAATTTTCGGAAAATATCTGTTCGGAAGACGATTTGAGATCTAGAATTTTCGGAACTTTTTTTTGTAAAATTTCTTGCTTGCCTGCCTGTCCTAGGCTTTTCGAACATCTAAAAAATGATATAATTGCCCCTTTTAAATGGATTTTTACCCTAAAAAGGCCACCTAGAATTTTCGGGAGCCTGTTTTCTGGCTGAAAATTTCGAAAAGGTAAGTTTTGATCCCTATCATTTTCGAATCACTAGACTTTCAGCTAGGAAATCGAACAGATGAAAAATTTTTAGGGGATAAAAATATGCCTACATGTATATCTACCGTTTAAATACCAAAATACGTTTAAAAATTCTATGTTTGAGTGGTTTTGAACTATATTCTCGTTGGGTGCCCCTGCTTAATATTTATTTTCGAACCATCGTGTTCTATATTGAGTGAACGAGCTCAAAACTAAACAGGCGTACGTGTTCTTATCGGCCGCTGTTGTCAATTTCGGATAATTTTCGGTTTTCGGCCCGCGAGGAGAGCAGTTTGCTTTTCGTTTTGTAACCGTTGAGTTGTGAACAATTTAATTTAATTTTAAAAGGAAATATGTTGTCTGCAAAGTACACAATTCAACGATTAATTGGACTTATAATTCATGGCTGTATCCTGCAAAATAAAACTTCTACAAGTGAAACAACTTTCATGTGCGAGAGTTTGGTTTCCTAATACATGATTCACACTGAAAAGTCTGAAAATGCTTCAGCGACTATTCACGTGGCATTGATTTTATTCAACTTAATTATTGTATGTTCCCGTTAAAATTACGGCTGTTCAAAAATTACAACAGTACTTTCCATATTATTGTAAAACACGTTGACATCAACATTGTTGTTGGAGATACAACGTGTGCAATTTCTATTAATGTGTTAACTAGATAAGTTGAGTTGCAGTACTTTCGAATAAAAAAAGATACAACTACTGTTGGGTACTTTGGAATTCTCATACACGTACATCTGGAAACTATGTATTATATTGAATGTTTCGTTGGCACTTAGCGAAAGCTATTACTAGTTATAGCGCATCAGTTTAAATATTGTTGTGAAAACGTGGCTCGAAACGGGTCGGTTTTACCGCCAGCCGTAAAATGGTTTACAACTGAATCGTCAAACGTCAGAAGAAATAATTTCTACCGTCATCCGTCACAAAAGCTGCTCAATATTAACCCCTAAAACTGCAGAAAATGTTTAGAAACCTGCATTACAGCAAGCATGCTTAACGAATTTTAATAGTAATTTCCCTGAGCTGCTAGCAAAGGTCTCTTTTCATTTTTGCGTTCGCTCGGCTGAGGAGAGCGGGAAAAGGGAAGCTAAGAGACCTCTGCCTTGGATCGAAACCATTCTCGTCACCAGAGCCTCGGATCGGCACAAGGCTCTGCGAAACTCTATCTAGGAGAACATGCGCCGTACGGTTCTTGTAGCCAAAAATTGGCTTTTGAACCTTACCGCGCCTGCTCTTTCCTCGTGCTAACATGAATGCACCAATTAGAGACGCTTTTGATTTTTCTTCACGAAAACCAATGAGAAGACAGTTTGTTCAGGGTTCGCCAGAGCTCTTCTCTCCCTCAGTCAAGAGAAGAGCTCTGGGCCCGGTTTTTCGAAAGCCGATTAACTTAATCCAGGATTAGCGTGAACTTTTGTTTCATGTTTTCAACTTTTTGGTGAAACTTTCTTTTGCTTATTTTTGTTTTTAAGTATTGACTTCTTCTAAAGTAAACTTTTGCAAAATATCAGCGTTAAACAGCATTTAGGAGTAGAGAAATAAAGTCCTCGGTTAATTTTTAATCTGGGATTAGCGTTAATCGGCTTTTGAACAACCGGGCCCTGGAGTCGAGATTGGGATAGAAACTCACTGTGTTGAGCACGCGCGGCGGTTGCTTAGCAACCAAATCCTTATGTGATACTTCATGTTGTGAGCTCACTTAACAACAGCGGAATCACCGTAAAGCTGTGCGCGAGACGCAGCTGGCTCAACTCACAGTAAGCAAACATATCATGGGGGAATATGCGGTGTGAAGAGTGCCCTCAAGGTTGCGGACGACGGTTGGATCAAAGTGAGTTTTGGATTCGTGCCAGAGGTCTCTTTTGCCGTAGTTGTCAGCTCAGCGAACGCAAAAAGAAAAGAGACCTCTGCTAGCAGGGAAAGTAGTTATCAGCTTGTTCTCGCTTTCAAAGTGACTGTTTTTATGGTTATTGTAAAAGTTATGTTCTTAAGTTCAAGTGTCGTCTTTAGTTTCTTTCTGGGTGCATTGCATGTATTTTTCCTGACTTGGAAGTGTAAGCGATATTATTGATTCTTGCAATGGAACTCACTCTTGCGGTCTGTTCGTTATAATCCTCGTATTGCATTCTAAAACACACGAACCGGGGTTTTCGGAGATGTTTGTACGCGGCGCACCCCAAAGCGAAACCTCAGTCTGGATACCTTTCGCACTCACTCCACCGGCTGGATGAAGATCTTTTAAGACAAAACACCATAACTTACTCCCTTTAGCGAAAGAATTTTGTTTCTTAACTGCCGGTTATTTTTTTTTTTTGGGCCACTTGGCTCGTAAACAGACTTTACTTTTTTTACTTTTACATATATTCCACGAACAACGCACGTGCCGTCGATAGCCACAAGTCTAAAAAACGTCTTTTTATTAATCGACAACGTTTACACATCAAGTCGATATGACATAAGTATATGCAAGTCAAAGAACTACCTATCAAATATACAAGCGATTATGGTGTACGTCAGTGATGTATGGGAACATATATTGGTCGCAAATACCAAAGCCCACGGTGTCTGCGACCAGCAGCTTCATTCATTGAAGTCTAAAGCAAAGAGAGACTGCTCGCAGTCAATGTCTGCATGTATGGATCCCATACTGCCGTACGCCGTGGCATACTCCAAGTTTGGTCTCACAATGGTAACATAAGCTAAACGTTTTGTGTTTACAGTACAAGGGTATAAATTGCGTTTCACAAAAACAACTGATTTAATAGCTTTTAAATTTACTTACGTATTATGTTGTCAATAAAATTATGGCAGTTTCTTCTTAGATCTTTATAAGTGTAACACCCAGAGAAGTCCAGAGTCAGCTGCTGCGTTCGAATGCCATCCGGCATTATAAATCAAGGGACAGAAAGTGAGTGGAGTTAACGGCGTCGTGTATTTCCATAACCGAATCCCGTAGTCAATTCTCATGGAGTGCTTGCAATTTTCGGTTCGGAGGAAGGTAGTACAATTATCGCGATGAGGCCATGCGTAATTCAACCTCACGGAGGATCGTTGTTGCGTAATACAAATTTTATAAGGGTTGGTATGGAGAATTTAGAGATCGTTATTTAGGGCATTAAAAAAAAAATAGAAATAAAAAAAAATACCTTCTTACTTTGCCTCCTTCTCCAATTTATATGTCGTTTGTCCTTACCATTTCTGGTCGTTGCCGCGAGTCCAGAGCAACTGCGTTTTTCTCTCTTGTTCAAACATTCCTTAGCGTATGCGCAAATGCTCTGGCTATCTGATACCTATACCATACAAAAAAAAAATGCTGGTTTTTACAAGGAATTAACATTTCAGTTCATTCTTAAGACATGTACGTAACGTTAGGACCGTGTCTGGTCTTCTCGAGACAAGGGTGAGAGATGGTTTCATGCAGACTGGGACGCCTAAAATGCTCTGCTGTAAACAAGGCGGTTCACGAGTGAAGTTGTCCCTCGGGCGTTTCTCCGGATGAATTCCGGGACCTAACGATACAATTTGGGCAAGTTTTGAAAGCTAAAAATTTCAATCGATGCCGTATTTTGCTGAGTAGGACCGGTTGGCCCGATACTTAGAAAAAAATCTGTGACATGAGAATCGGGATTGTTCCTTGTCACAGAACGGCAGAATTACCCAGAATTCGTTTTGGGCATGAACGAGGCAACTCTGGCGCTCATCAAATGGCTGAAGCGCGGCCGGAGGAAAAAGTGCTTGTGCTGTTAACGAAGACTTTTGATTTCTGAACTATCATAGAAAATTTGCTACAAAGTAGTGCTTTCATTTCGCTGTAATCCTCGTGTCAACGAAATGGTATGATGTAAACACGAAAATAGCGAGAGCTATATTTGCAGCTACCTCTCTATGCAACTAGACTTTTCATGACACAGAAAAAAAAAAATAGCTAGACGCTCGATGAGCGTACACTGGGTTGCCTGTAGTACATGTTACTCAAAAAAAGACGGGACTGAGTTGGGTGGTACTGAACTGCAGCGTTCCAGTCAATTTTTTCAAGTCGGGGATCATTAAGACCATTTCATTAAGGGGTCATCCAGAAGTCGTGCCAGCAGAGGCCCTTTGGCTCGCACGTTGATACGACGAAACAGATCTTTTTATGAGGTTAAAAACTGGGCCACCAGCATATTAATCATTTGTCAGGAAGAGAAAATTCCTGTCATTTTTAGAAAAAAACAGGCACGCATCGTGTACGTGTGGTAATGCAGTAACACAGCGCTTTATTCCATATAGGCCACTTTGGAAAATATCATATATAATAATTTTTGTTTGTCCCTCCAAATTTTGCATAAGCATTGTTTCCAGTTTCTCTTGGGGCTTACAATGGTCCCAAGAGAAAACAAAAAAAAAAAATGCTTATGCAAAATTTGGGCGTGAAAAACAAAGAGTATTATGGTATTTTCCGAAGTGGCCTATTGTCAACTGAGCTGCGTTTTGTTTTCCAGGATATTCAAGTTCAATATGTAGTTCTAATAGTACACGATATTGTTGAGTCAAAGTTGAAACTGGTCAAACTTTTCTCTCAACACGGCTTAACATTTCCTTTGTTTCGCGGTCATCCATGTGTGGCTCAACAAAGTCGAGTGCATTTGCACAGCAACGCTCAACAGGTTGAGCCCACGCACGCGCAGTGCCCAGCGTATCCATTGGAAGTTTGAACATATCGAACATTTTACAAGACGGCGTCGCAGGAGTTAGACGTTCTATAGGAAAGTTCAAATGATAAAAATCCTAAGAGAGGAAAGACAAGAAATTCGCATTATTTCCTTGTAGCCTGCAGTGTCCTCGATCATGAGCTCTTTCACTATGATGTTGTAGCATCCTTTACTGCTTCTACGCCGAATCTACGCTCTTGTTTTACCACCTCGTTTTTTTGACATTTTGTCCTCATCAATGAGTTCGCTTACTAGAAGTGCAGACAAGCATTTTCGTGTTTTGAGGAGATGGATATACCTATGATTCTCAGCCATGATTCAACATGAGCCTTTGTGAAATCTTCCGAATGCTCAACATGTTGAGTCATTGTTCAGGTCATTTGAACACCCCGCTCAACAACACCTCAACAAACACTCAACATGTTGCAATTGAGAGCTTGTACTGTGGACAAATCTAGTGCATTTGCACGCTGCTTTATTGTACTTTTGGTTGCACAAGTAAATCGCAAAATCGAAAGTGACATCGAATTAATTCAGCGGGCGCCGTGATCAAGTTACCGCGGCGTGTTTACTCGCAAAACAGTGAAGCATACCGGGTTTTTGTTTTTGTGGTTTTTTTTTTTTTCTTTCAAGTGTTATAAAGTTTGGCAAGAAATGTGCGAATTCAACACAAAGATCACAATCGCCCAACTCTTGAGGTTGACCAGTGTTTCTGCAAGGTCAAAAATTCACTCTCCAAGACGAGGTTATTTATCACCAGCTAAATCCATCGTTTTGTGAATAGCAGCTACTTTATTATTCATCGCCGTCACAATTTTTTGCTGATTTTGGGGCTCATTTTGTTGAAACTCAAGCACGCTTCAATTTATGCGCTGCTTACAGTGCACTACCACAATTAGACCGTCCGTGAGGGTACACTGGGTTGCCTGTAGTGCGTGCACCGTTCCAAACAATTTTTTTCAAGGTCATTAAGAAGTCATACCAGAAGAGGCCCTTTTGCTCACAGGTCCTCACACGTTCGTACGACGAAACAGATCTGTCCTTGCGTAATATGTAGCTCTAACAGTGCACGATATTGTTTTGGTATTGTCTATCATTGTAGTGCCATTTTAGAAGTCTTGGGTAAGTAGTCTGAGAAGACATGTGGTTACTAGCAAAGTACTGAACCCAGAAAGATTGAAGAAAATAAATGGTAAGTGAGAAACATTGGCTTCTGGGCTGACATGTTGATAAACTTCTTTTCACCACAAGTTTAAGCGTGCCCGCTGAGCATCTGACAGCTTTGTAATGCCGAAGTTCACTGAAGTTAATCCCTAGGGGTTCGGCGGGGTTAGTGTTTGGATGGGAGACCAAAACAAATGCCCCTCCTAAAACAGAAGCATCGGACCGAAAATACTATTAACGCTAACAAATGCGAACTCAGCAAGGTACAGATCTTGTTAGCTTGCTTTATTTGATGATCTCTGAAAAGATTGTCAGTGTGGGCATCGAAAGGAACATTTGAAATAATTTTTCTAACTTTTTTTTATGACTTAACTGTACAATTTAAGGCAATTGTCACTTTGTACACACTTCCGTCCACTATTCACCAAAATGAGGATGGTTGTTTTCGGTACTTGCCCAAAATCTGTGGACTGTGCGCCTTCCTGGGACAAAAAGGAAAGAAAGAAAAAAAAATCCCCGGACTGATTCTAAAAACACGCGGGATAAGAACAGCAAAAGCATGCTACAGATTTTGTTACAAAAAGTAAAGAATGCGCATAATGATAGCAATGAGTGTCATTATCTTTTAATAAGATGCAAATAGGTGCCAGGTACACGTTCCAAATTGAAGGAGCGTGGGTGGTATTTATGTGCCAAACTTCCTGCTCCGTGTGACAAAGCAGAGTTTTTTTGCAAAGGAAAAAACTCACCTTTTGGTGTCCTTCAAAAAGTGCACGAAACTGAAATTTGGGCTGTCTGATGTACTCATGATCACAGTCATTAGGGAGCTTAAGCACGCGCATTTTTGAGACGCGGACGGCAACCGGAAGAGAACATTTCGAGTGCCAGGGAAGTGGTGTCTCCAAGATTTTTATACTAATCATCTTTAATGGAAAAACGATACTCAGCAGTGTAAATGTGTTTGTGTGAAGACACGTTAAGAGGGGAAACAGTTCACTTCCGGTTGCTGTCTGCGTCTCAAAAACGCGCATGCTTAAGCCTACTATTAGGAACCTTTAGATCGGAGAACGAGGGCAAGTACGAGTACCTCTTTTACTTTCTGACCACGCGCAGTTCGAAAAATGTCGGCATCCAAGCCTTATGCGCATGCTCAGTACGGGAAACTCTTAATTACTTAGTCGTACTCGTCCTCTAATCTAAAGGTCCCTACTTCATGGGATAGAGTAGCAGTACTTTCCATATTATTGTAAAACACGTTGACATCAACATTGTTGTTGGAGATACAACGTGTGCAATTTCTATTA
>NC_090874.1:882637-885137 GCF_036669935.1 Montipora foliosa
CAATTTTTTTCTGATTATGGGGCTCATTTTGTTGAAACTCAAGCACGCTTCAATTTATGCGCTGCTTACAGTGCACTACCACAATTAGACCCTCCGTTAAGGTACACTGGGTTGCCTGTGGTACGTGCACCGTTCCAAACAATTTTTTTTAAGGTCATTCAGAAGTCATACCAGAAGAGGCCCTTTTGCTCACAGGTGCTCACACGTTCGTACGACGAAACAGATCTGTCCTTGCGTAATATGTAGCTCTAATAGTGCACGATATTGTTTTGGTGTTGTCTTATCATTGTACTGCCATGGTAGAAGTCTTGGGTAAGTAGTCTGAGAAGACATGTGGTTACTAGCAAAGTACTGAACCCAGAAAGATTGAAGAAAATAAATGGTAAGTGAGAAACATTGGCTTCTGGGCTGACATGTTGATAAACTTCTTTTCACCACAAGTTTAAGCGTGCCCGCTGAGCATCTGACAGCTTTGTAATGCCGAAGTTCACTGAAGTTAATCCCTAGGGGTTCGGCGAGGTTAGTGTTTGGATGGGAGACCAAAACAAATGCCCCTCCTAAAACAGAAGCATCGGACCGAAAATACTATTAACGCTAACAAATGCGAACTCAGCAAGGTACAGATCTTGTTAGCTTGCTTTATGCAAAAACAAATATTGATGCAAAGGTAAATAACTATTGATACACAGCTTTTAGAAAGAGCAGGAGGAAGTCTCCAGGACGGTCGATCGAGAATAGCATATTTACGACATGAAAACAACATTAATTTTGAACCGTGAATATAGAATATAAAAAGTTACGATCAGTGACAAACATTTTGGGAGATTTTTGCTACGTTCAAATAAATCGCCAAATCGAAAGTGACATGGCCGGAATTCAGCGGGCGCCGTGATGAAGTTACCGCGGCATGTTTACTCGCCAAACAGTGAAGCATCTGTGTCAAATGATGGCAAGATACCGGGTTTTTGTAGGTTTTTTTTTCTGTCAAGTGTTATAAAGTTTGACAATGAAATGAGCGAAGTCAAAACAAAGATCACAATCGCCCAACTCTTGTTTATGCAAAGTCAAAATTTGCTCTCCAAGACGCGTTCGACGTTATTTATCACCAGGTAATTTCATCATTTTGGAAATGGCAGCTACTTTATTATTCATCTGCCTCACAATTTTTCACTGATTTTGGGGCTCATTTTGTTGAAACTCAAGCACGCTTCCAACAGGCCTGTGAACCCTTCCTGCTTACAGAGCAATACTAAAAAACTTCTCCCATATCACATTTCAACCTTAAGCTCGGAAATTCAATACACAACATGATATTTTAATTCACAAAGGCAGAAAATACCACAAAATCCTTTTCCAGCGAAAAATTTATTGAAACAAACAATATATTTGCTCTTAGAGGCGAGAACCTCTTCCTATTTCATTGCGTGCGTGAAGGCAAGAAACTGAATCGTGTCAAATTACCATATACTTCAGGTAAGTACAGCTCACTTTGATTTTGACTCGTCGGGCGATAGATTGTTGTCGAAGTCCATTACTCGTCGCTTTTAAGATTCCACCGCCTGTATATCCAATTGACCTGCCATTTATGAGCTTCATAAGGGTATATTTTGTTCAAAGATCCACTAAAACGCCATTCGCGTTACATGACTTTCGACGCCATTGCCAGTTAAGTTAATCGTTCTACTGTGTCCACCTGAGAAATCTACGCATTTCCCACTACCCTCTCGATCCTAAGAAAATACGCGCAGAAGGCTCTATGCACAAAGCCACCACTTAGTAGGGGAGTGACAGGCAAGACTTTTACCGACACGGAAAAAAATTAAAAAACGACGAAATAAACGCAGATTCCTTCTGGGTTTGCCATACTGGCAACCCAGTAAAAATTCTCCCGTATCACATTTCAACATAGGTATGCAAATTTGTTAAGCTCGAAAATTACACAACATGATAAATTCAAAAAGGTGGAAATCTCACAAAAATTTTTTCCAGGAAAAATTTTATTGAAACAAACCACATATTTTCTATTAGAGGCAAAAAACCCCTTCCTATTTCAGTTGCGTGCGTGCACACGAGACACCGTCACAATCGGTGTCACAACGCATATGCAATTAAATAAATTTCTGACAGTTCACATCAAACCCTTTTCGAAAGAACCTTGACCGTAAATAATAAAGTATAAAAGACACAACAAACTTTCATTCAAATAATTTTTCACAGAGTTGAGTACAAAATGAATGTAACTTGCCAGAAAACCTAGATGCGACTTCAGTAAACACTGTGATGCATTCAAGACGTTCGATTCCTTCAATGTTTGTTAAATCCATACAAGAGGTGCAGGTTAGGCAAGGTGCTGCTAGGCCAGCTTTTCCGTTCGAAAGAAGGGCCACGAAGAAATTTTTCTCACTTTGTTGCCAGAATACTGGTTAACTTGTTTTCTTTGTAAAGTAAACAAATGAGGAACTCATTTCCAAATCAGATTTGCTCGTAAATTCAGCTGTAT
>NC_090874.1:890137-897637 GCF_036669935.1 Montipora foliosa
CAATACCTTTATTCTGATTGGCCATTCTAAACAGTGTGTGCAGAGCCGAAGAACTCGTGGCGTTCTAAAAATAGAAAGATACGAGCAAAGGTTGACTCATAGGGCTTGTATGGGAGAGGCAAGCTCCTACTCATGCGCTCCTGCTGCTGGGCAATTCAAAACGCAAAGTTATCAAAACTAGCATTAATTTGGACCCACGACGGTCACCGTGATTTGAGAGGCATGGGTGTATTCTCATTTTAAAAAACAAAAAGAAGTGCGATATTTCGTGAAGGGAGAAGTTACAAAATAATTCCAATAATAGGGTTTGAATGCTACCTTCATATATTTTTCGGACTGTTGTGGACACGTCGTTCAACTAAAGTAAAAAGAGACGTGTTTCTGTGCGTCAGAATTGCAGCTTTAAAACTTGCAAGATTCACCTAATGTTTTAGTATTTTAGTAGTTATTTATCTTCTATTTAAAAAGAAAAAGGCATTGCTTGGTTCCGTTAGCGTCTCCTTGCCCGACGAAGATCTCAAGGTTCCCATTGTTGACGGCAAATCTGGAGATCAAATTTATTATTATTATTATTATTATTATGATCAAAATCTCCTCAGGTCATTGTCGAGAACTTGTCTTCCCACAGTTCTTCGTCTTTGCGCACAAGCGTCTTGTGAACCATAACATTGAGACTTTGCAGGTTAACGATTTCGACATGTGTCGGCTGCGATGTTACCAGGAGCCTAACTGCGTCAGCATTAATTTAAAGTTCAGTCGAGACAGCGAGGGACTTCAAAACTGCGAGCTGAACAATGCCACTCATCAACGCCATGACAAGGAGCTGAAAGACAAAGCGGATTACTTCTATCGCGCAGCGCTGGTAAGAGCAGAATTTTTATTCTTTGTCATCTTCATTTCCTATTATTTCTAATCCGCTCCTTGGTCGTTTTTTCCTTCCGTGTCAATCCCATTCTTTCAAAGCCTAGTTTTCACTGGCAACGTAAAAAGAACACGCGCAAGCGTAAGCAGTTTAATTTATGCCAAGTGAAAAAATGTGTGTACGCACATTCAAGGGTAATTGTTCTGGATCTTTTAATTTCAACTTCTGTTAAGAATAAAATTGAAGGGACTGTTTCTTCACTCTCGAGAATTGCAAATTCCGCCCAAATTATTTTTATGTTTCAGCTTGTTCAGTTAGGAGCACTCGCCTCTCACTAATGAGGCATATGGTTCGACTCGCATATGTGGGTCTTCACTCTGATCCGAGAGGTTTTTAATCAGGCCCTTAAATTTTCCCTTCCCCTCGAAAACCAATATTTGAGTTAATTTTAGTTTATGTATAGTGTCCCCAATTAGTGCCCCGGTGCTTCAAGATTTGGCACTTAAATAAAATCGATTGTTATAGCGGAGCTCCGCGCGCAGAGCATCATGGTTAAGAAGATATGGTAACCCATGGATGCGAGAAATCTTGGTTTTATAGCCATGACGTCATCGAACGTCCGTACATACGTCCGTCCGTACGTCCACCCCTCCATGCATGCAAATATGTGACCAGTATCATGCTACTAGTTTATAGCATGCATCTATGATATTGGACATCCATCTTTTGATCAATTGACATCTGTCAAAACAAGGTATCCGCTGACCAGTATCACGTGACATTATCGCAGGCTCAAACTTAAAGCCCACCGAGGTCAGCTGTTTTTTTTTTTTAAGTTGACCGCTGACCAGGTACAGGTTTTTTTGATCGGATTGCAGGCTCAACCCAGTTTAACTCACTTGAACATAAACGGAACTTCATTTTTCGCGCTCTTTCTGTGGCTCCACGCGGCTACACGGCTATACTACATCAACTATAGTTCTTACACAGTCAACGCTTTTTGAGCTTAGGTGGAAAACGGTTTGGAAGATGTTTTCTTTCTGTATTTTTTGCTGGTTTCAATTCAGTTTGACATATCATGATATCTGTGGTCCACACTGGTGGCTACGCAGTTATTCAAGTCAAGTATCGGAGGGATGTAAACTTAAAGCTTAGTGTTTATTTTTAACTTGCTTAGAGCTGCTTTTTTTCTCTGTGTTGCAATTTTTAGCATCTTTAGAAGCTCTGCTCTTTAGAACAGAAACGAAAGGAGCGAGAAAGAGAACAGCAACCACAAAACAGAATACCAGTAATAGCTTATACATAGTGCAAGAAATTACTGCACAAATTCTTTTCTTGGGCACTAAACCGTTTGTTATTTTTACGGATGCGTTATTTTTAAAGGGTGGTTTAATCGAAAATCGAATTTTTATTGTCAAATGGAATTAAATAACAATTATCAGTAACCTTTTGGACGTAAAGAGAAAGTTGATTGTTTTGCTCTAAAATGCGGGCGAACAAGTGCTTTTTTAATCCGTTTGCCCAACTGGTTTTCGTTGTGCCTTGACAGTGACAAGAAAATTTTGTCCTTATGTTATAAACACGTAATCGCAACGAGTTCTCGTACAATTAGGGGGAAATCTCACTAGATTGTTTTTTCAGAAGTTTGTTTAAAGCACTTAAAGGTTTTTTAAGTGTTGGATCGGATCTTGCCGTATTTTGCCGATTCTTGTTCCAAGCCAACCTGGCGTGTTTCAATGAAATACATCAAAGTGTGAATGATCTTGCTCTCAGAGATTAAGTGGAATAAAGTACATCAGTAAAACTCTTTATGGCTTCTAATAGGCCATTTACGAGTTCATGTCTGCCTCCTTTTCAAAGCGAGACTAAGTGTAAAGTTTTATTGTAATGGTAATTAGTTCTACTTTACATATGAATGAAAACTAATTTCGCACTTAGACTCGCTTTGAAGATGAGGTAGGCTTGAACTCGGAAATGGCCTTTTTTAGCGTGATTCCTATTCGCTGACATTGACAGTTGACTCTGAAATGCCTTTTTTTCCTTTTCCATTCGCTCGCTTTGGGCGTGCTTGTTTTCCTTTAAAATTAATGCGGTTCAAGAAAAATACATTGCGAAACTGGTGAATTCCAAAGTACATTTCACTCGAAAAACCGATTACGTACTCATCGCTTCATGATTCATGCGATATCGGTTTCTAGCGTAAAATTTACCGTGGAATTCACTAGTTAGGCAATGAATTTTTCCATAGAAGAAAGCAAAGAAAATGATTGAAGTATTAAAGCAGCAACAGAAACATCAAAACGCGCCGGACAATTCGAAACCTTTTTTTTCCACTATCCACACAGGCAGTAAGTGAGAGTAAATAACCAGGGAGCTCCGCTTTTAGGCTTGGCTTAATCTATATATTATTTTTATTATCCCATCCATCCCATTTTCTTTTTGCTTCCAGAGTACTCCAAATATTAATAAAGTTGGTGCCACGTATGTTCTATGGCGGAGCAATTGATGGTATAGGAAATCTTATGTTATGTGAAACCGAATTCATTGTTGAAATAAATAAAGTTTCTCTATACTACTTTTTATTTTTACTTCCACTTGTCGAAAAATGATATCTACCAAAAACAAACCATTCACTTATTAGTTATTATTTTTAATCTCGAGCGAATATTAATGGCCAAATATTAGATCATTAGCTAGAATGGCAGGTTTGTTAGCGCTATATGGCATACTATATTTTCAAGCTTTGATTAATGAGTACACCAACTTTAATTGGTCTGTTTTTGTGAAGTCATTGTCAAATGCTGCTTAGTATCATGCACATGCCAATGTTAAAGGTTCATTTTTGTCAAGTCATGACTACTTCCGACCGAGACGTGGAGTAATGTCTCAACTTTTAGTCTAGACTTTTTTTTACATGACATTTTTTTACGGTAGTACTGCTGTGAAGCCTCCTTCTGTGGTCACTGGAACAGAGTTTTTAGCTCACTTTTTGGGGATACCTGTGGGGCACTGTAACCAGACTCAATTAGGTAACCAAGCTTTGCACATCTTGTAATTTTGAGGAAAATTCAATAATCGTCTTGTACTTGAACTTTTTCAAGTGGATTTGCTCATTTTGTCACTCGGCTGTCGTAGTTAAGATTTCGTAGTGTCTTTCACCAAGGGGCGTTTGTACTCGCACTTCAACTGAGTACTCTTTCACGAGACTGCCTTGTCTATTTTTATATTTTACACTTGAAATGAAAGATTGAATAATTATGCTATTGTGGAATTAATCGCGAGCAGAAAGTAAGCGATATTTTCTTTTCGATAACACAAATGATGATAATATAATTAAAAACGAAACTTAGAACGCTACACTAATCACAATCGGGAAACCATCTTTCCTTCGGTGAAATGCTTATCTTAAATATCCTTGAATATATATACTCAATATTGGGAAACGTGTTCTTATCCTGGCTTAAAATGCATGTGTGCTATCTCTGACCTTTGGAGCGAATTGGAGGGAATTTTCAATCTGGGAAGTACTTGCCAGCCCTGCTCTAAGTGAAAAAATTCTGAAAAAAAAAAAAAAAAAACTCCGAGTCTTTGGATAGGATGTCTGATAGTTCACATCACGAACTATCCACAGACCTTTTAAACCTTTGCTTATCTTGCCGAAATTTTTGCCGTACCTCATTGCTATGAAAAGCTGAATCGAACAACAACGGGCTCAGGTAATGAATGATATAAAGGCTTGACTACAGTACGGGG
Source organism: Montipora foliosa (assembly GCF_036669935.1). NCBI lineage: Eukaryota > Metazoa > Cnidaria > Anthozoa > Scleractinia > Acroporidae > Montipora > Montipora foliosa. Next base: position 894,753 of record NC_090874.1, read on the forward strand.
GCCAGGGGCCCGTTTTAAGAAAGTCCCGAAAACTTTTCGGGCCCGAAAAGCCAACTGTGAAATTGCCAACCGGTTGTTTTGGAAAGTCGATCTTTTAACATGTTTTCAAGGTAACAAAAACAAAAATAATTGTGAAGTTTGACGAATTAAATGCTCTCCGTTCTTGAGTTACAAAGAGAATTGTGACACCCGAAAATGGCCCGTAAAGTTTCGGGACTTTCGAGAAACGGCCCCCTGGTCTCTAAGCCTCCCCGAAAGTGATCCCCCCCCAAAAAATTAAAACCAAGTTACACGCCTAAATTGAATGTTGTAATATATTTTTCTTCACAGAACGCTTGTAATAAAGCTCAATGTAAAAACGGAGGCACTTGCCTGTCTGGATTTACAGACAAAGGATATTGCTGTGTGTGCCCGCTCGGGTTCACCTCGGCTCATTGTGAACAAGGTATTAAATAGGTTAAACCTTCCAACTTGCAATCCAAATTCAACCGTGAAATGGATTTAACAACTGGCCATGGGTTTAGGGGAATGATTTCCGTACAGGTCACTACTTCATTATGCTTGCAGAATAAATTAATTATGCATTTACTCTATTTTTTTGTAGAACAATACGTATAAGCAAGGGTATCGAAGATATACCTGGCTAATTTGTATTTACAAGATGAAGAAAAATGGATCTCATTTCTCTATTTTTTTTGCCCACATCGCTCACACCATGGCACCTTTTCGTTCCAGTTTTCCTCTTTCTATTCCTTTATCCTGTCCCTTAGTTTAGTCCAGATGCCGCTCGGTTTTTTCTGTCATTTTAATTTATCTATGTCACTCGCAGTGTCGCAATGTCGAGCCGAAGGCGAGACATTCTATATCCGGTACAATACGGGCGCGAATATTGTATTGTGCCTAAGAAATGTCAGCATTTAAGTGTTAATGTACACTAGGTATTTTTGGTTATTCAAGACATTTTAACCGTGAATGAAAATTAAAAGAAACATTTATGTAAATGAAGAGAAAGCTGTATCAGAAATACAGATATTGATTAATAAAACATTTCTTTTGTTTTCCCATCATGAATTATTAATGAGTTTTATAAGACTATTTAAAGCTATAGCTACACGGATCAGAGGAAAGTGGAAACAGACGAGGATCGAACTGGGGACCCCTTGCTCCGAAAGTCGCGCACCAGCCAACTGTGCTACGCCTGCAAATGTTAGTTTTTGAGGAGAGGGGAAAACCGGAGTACCCGGGGAAAACCTCTCGGAGCAGAGTAGGGAAAAAACAAACTCAACCCACATATGGCGTAGAATCCGGGAATCGATCCAGAGCCACATTGGTGGAAGGCGAGTGCTCTCACCACTGCGCCAGCCCTGCTCCCCAGCTCCCAATCAGTGAAAGTAAGAGGTGACTTTACTAATTTGTTGGCTGTGTTCCCAGATATCGACGAGTGTTCAACAGGAAAACATAACTGCAGCCATGTCGCCGTGTGCAACAACACCAATGGTTCATATAAATGCACTTGTACGGCAGGATATGTCGGAGACGGACGAAACTGCTCGAGTTCAGGCAAGAATTCATTCATAATGACTTTCATTTTTTACAGTTACTTCAAAAGAAACTTTAACATTTTCCATGCAATAACTTGGAAGTAAGAAGAGACCTTCAGAAGTAGGAAGATACCCTTTAGGCAGGATATGCTGGAGACGGACGAAGGTGTAAGGCGAGATTTCTTTCTTAGTGATTTTCATTCTTTGCGGTTACAAGAAAATGAATTTGTAACTTTTGAGAAGTTAGAAGAGACTTATTAGCCAGATGCTTGATGACCGCTTAGTGGTTATCAACTGTGCCTTCCACCTTTGCGAACCGAGTTCAAGTCCCGAAAGAAGGTCGTACTTGAGTTTCAGTCGATGTCAATCTCTTCATCGGGTACTCCGGTTTTCCTCCCTCGTCAAAATCTATTTTCAGTCAATTAGATCCGGCTGCGGGTGGATACCCTCAATAGGAATAACCCGATCTGGTATCCTTCCCTTTCATTGAATTGAATAAATGAAGTTGATTAAAAAAAAAAAAAAAAAAGAAATGGTAACGAGGTGCAGATTAGTCGTAGTTTCTACGTTAACTAAGTTACAGGTGACGATTAGGATTATGCTGTCCTGTTACCGCCACAACTGCAGAAATATAATCATTTCTTTGGCAATCACCACTCAGAAAACCTATAGCAATGCAGTGTCATCGTTAATGATTTTGCAGTTTCATTGCTCACATTATGTTTTTTAGGTTGTCCTAAAGACTGGGCGGTACATGACAAGTATTGTTACAAGCTGACGAATGATCGATCCCAAACACTGGAAGATGCTAGAAGAAAATGCCAGGAAATGTCAGCAGATCTCCCAATAATCAAATCGGAGCAGGAAAACACCTTTATTGGTAGCCTGATGAGCAAAAACAAACCTTGGGTTAGGCTTGGTATGAGACGAAACAATAGCCAGTTGCTTTGGTTTGACGGTATATCAGCAGAGAAGTCGAATAGCAAACGTTACAACGCATGGAATCTTGCACTAAAGAGCCGACTGGCGAGAATTGTGCTTACCTGTTCCTTGCGAGCTTTAATGTTTCAAAGTGGAATGACAACAAATGCAATTACGAACCCGGGGAGGCACCTTTTGTCCTTTGTCAAAAATCGCGTTTAAAAGATGGACGACTAATTTAACTTACATGTACATTATTGCCTAACTGAGATAAATTAATCTCTTTTTATCGTCCAGAGTTATGTATCTAGCGTATTATGCATAAATCATCATATAAAGCGAATATAAAGAAGCATAACATAAAGAACAGTTAGAGCAATTGCGCTAACCTTCGCATGAATTATAATTGGAATGAGGAGAAGT
>NC_090874.1:910137-912637 GCF_036669935.1 Montipora foliosa
CTAATGCGCATGAATAAAATTCATTTAAACAAAGAGAATCACTATTTACAAATTTTGAAAATAGGAAAGTCTTAATGTTCTTTTTAAAAATAGGTACGGAGCTAGATTTACGAATTGAAAAGGGAATACTGTTCCACAACCTCGGCGCGCACACAGAAAATGCTCTGTCCCCATAGGTCTTTCTATTTGACACAGGTTGCACAAGATAGTTCTAGGAGTTCTCTCCGTCCCAAGTATTAAAGCAATTTTGCTTAGTACTTTAATACAATCGCTTGACTCCCGTGGATACAACAGAATTAACGTTATATTTTTTTTTTGCACTGGTGGTCGTCCCTTCCATAAACCTAGATATTGATGAATGCAAAGAGTTTCCCTTCATCTGTGACATCAATGCCGATTGTCAAAATACAGGCGGCTCGTACATCTGCACATGTAAGGCTGGATACACCGGAGATGGGAAAATGTGTACCGGTAAGGACCTGCATTGCATGCTATTCAACAATTATTCACCGAAGTAGAGGAAAATATCCACAGTCACTGAGCTTAGCAGTTGTTTTAATTCTTACCATTGAGCTTCTCGGAGGCGAATACTGATACTTCATTCAACAGAGCTAGCAAACCAGAATAGGTAAAAAGCACCACCTGTGGGGTCTGTGGTGTTTGAAAGCAAGTAATGATGTTTAAATTTCTTGATGAAAGTTGACGTTTTTCTTTCGGGTTTTCTAAAGAGTGGGCATTACACGAAAATACTGATACTACCCGCATAAATTGCGTTCAGAGAAAACTAATTAAAGGATTTCGTTTACAAAGATTTATTTCCAATTAAAAGTAAAACGATATTTTACTTCTTTGTTGACTTTGTTCCCAGATATCGATGAGTGTTCGTCAGCAGAACAAAATTGCAGCAATGTGGCAGTGTGCAACAACACCATTGGTTCATATAACTGCACTTGTAAGGAGGGATATGTTGGAGACCGACGGAACTGCTCAGGCAAGATTTCATTCATAATGCTATTCATTTTGTACGGTTGCAAGAAAATGAATTTTTACCTTGAGAAGTGAGAAGAAACTCCTAAAGCAGACGCTTGATAATGGCTTAGTAATTATCAATCGTGCCTTCCACCTCGGCGGCGCAAGTTCAAACCCCGAAGGTCGTGTGTGAATTTGAGTCGATCTCAGTCTGACTCCGAGGGTTTTTCACCGGGTACTCGGATTTCCCCCCCTCATCAAAATGGACTCTCAGTTAATCAAGCAGACGCTTGATCATGGCTTAGTGATTATCAATCGTGCCTTCCACCTCTGCGGCCCGAGTTCAAACCCCGAAGGTCGTGTGTGAATTTGAGTCGATCTCAGTCTGACTCCGAGGGTTTTTCACCGGGTACTCGGATTTCCCCCCTCATCAAAATGGACTCTCAGTTAATTACATCCAGCTGCAGACAGATACCCTCGGTAGGGATAACCCACTTTGGTATCGTTCCTTTTCATTGAATAGAATGAATAAAGTTGGAAAAAGAAAGAAGAAATAGTTGCGAGGTGCAGGTTAGTCGTAGTTTCTACGATAACTAAGTTACATATGACGATAAGGATGATGTTGTTCTGTTACCGCCACAACAGAAATATAATCCTTCCTTTGGCAATCCCCATTCAGCAATAGCAATACACTGCCATCGTTGATGATTTTGAAGTTACATCGCTCACATTATGTTTTTTTTAGGTTGTCCTAAAGACTGGGCGGTACATGACAAGTATTGTTACAATCTGACGAGTGATCGATTCCCAACACTGGAAGAGGCTCGACGAAAATGCAAAGAAATGTTAGCAGATCTCCCAATAATCAAATCAAAGCAGGAAAACAGCTTTATTGTTAGCTTGATGAGCAACCAGAAAGCTTGGGCCAGGCTTGGTATGAGACGAATTAATAGCCAGTTGCTTTGGTTTGACGGTATATCAGCAGAGAGGTCGAACAAAGCGCGTTATCATGCATGGGGCAGCGGTGAACCAAGTGACGAGGATTGTGCTTACGTTAGCTTGGTACAACACTGGAACAATCACATTTGTGATTACAAGTTCGGTCAAGCTCCTTACGTCCTTTGTCAAAAGGCGCGATTATAAGATGGACGACTAATTTAATTCTTGATTTGCATCCACGTGATGAGACGGCCATGTTGGTGTACAAAACAATAGAAAATGGTTCCACAAGTTTTGCATAATAACAGAGTCGAATTCCCAAAAGGCATTTTAGTGCATTGTTCTGTACACCAACATGGCCACCGCGACGTCAGATGAAAACCATCAATTACACTTTAACGCACACAGCGACTGAATTATCGGGATTTACCTGCACAAGTTCACTAACAACGAACGAGAAATTTCGATACCGTACGAGGCTTTAACGAAGCAGTTGCTTTCTCGGTGTTTTTTGGAATTGCATCATCAATAACTAAATCAATTTTTTCATCTGACAAATCGTCAAACTTTGAGTCAGGCGAAGCCATGGTGT
>NC_090874.1:917637-927637 GCF_036669935.1 Montipora foliosa
GATGTAATCGCAACTTCCGGAAATGCTGTCGTCTTTATAGACAGAACAGTTATGTGACATCGAACGCCATCTCTTAACTAATGGGCGTAAAAGCTTCGAAAAACAATAGGAAACGGAACTAAGCCCGAACGGGAGAACTGAGAAACAGAAATATCGTGTAGAACGGGCAATTGACCATGCATGAGAAACCCAGAAATTGTCGATGCGAGGGGAAGATGTCCACGTGGTGATAGCCTGATTTTAGGTCCAATGTAAAAAAACGGGAATCCTTCCTGGAACACTTCGGCTAGGGATCGAAGATCTTCGTAACGAAAATTACATTTGACTAAATATCTGTTGACCTCACGCAGATCAAGAACTAAGTATAGTTTCTTTCCTTCACCTACTGACAAAGGGTTGACACAATGCGAAGGGGAATTAACTTCGCTGATTAAACCTTGTTCCAAAAGCTCAAGGATGGCTGCTCCGACGAATTCAGAGTTTCGAAATGCTGAACGATAGTTTCTAAGAAAAAGGGTGGGAGGCAATTGGACAAAAGGCAGCGAGTCACCTTCATTCACGATACCAAGAGAAAATGAGGGGACAGAGAAGGAGGCTCCCGGTCCAGCCCTTGGGATATGTCATGTCCACGAAAGTTATTTTTAGACGAGCGGAAGTCTTCCGAGACGTCCGCATGCAGGCCAACCTCGGTCCGATGTTTGAAAGAAAATATATATTCATCAGCCTTCCACGTGCGCCATCATTTTCTCTTTTCACTAAGAACCTGAGAGCGAAGCAAGACTGCATGCGGACGTCTCGGAAGACAGACTTCCCCCAAAACAAAGACTTCCGCTCGTCTAAAAATAACTTTCGTGGACATAACATATCCCGGCCAACGCCTTGAGCCTCCCTCTCTGTCCCCTCATTTTCTCTTGACGATACTGTGAACAAATGGCGATGCCGCAAGACATGCAGTTCTCCCAAAAAGAACGACAACGATCAAACCACCTCTAACTTTACCACGTGCTTTGCCACAAGAAAATTCAGCCTTATGCTCATTGAGTCCGGTATAAACAAAATTCGAATCTCCATATAGATCCTCGATGAAACTGGCATTGTCAACGCGCTCTAGTCAACGCAACGATGATTTTTGTTCTTTGAGCAATTATTTGCCAAAAGGTCGAACTGCCAGCACTGTAAACGCAAATTAAAGCTTAAATGAAAATAAAAATAAAAACAAAAATAAAGCAAACTGCATGGATTACTTTGGAGAGAGAGAGTGACAAACTGAAAGCATAACTGCTTTTATATATGTAAACTTTATAACAATGCTAAATAATAGCATAAGAATTCTTATGAACAAAGACATACATTTATGCAAAACACGCATAGCATAACGCGTAGAAAACCATTATCTCCTAAACTTCGTAACGTAGATAATTTTTATTTCCTCCGCCGCGTTGCGAGATCAGCATAGCCTGAGCACCGTGGCGTTTTTCAACCGACATCTGGAATCTTCCGCCGGTTACGAAAGTATCATGGGCCGTTGCCATTGATTAAAAAAAATAAATATTCAACCATAGAGAAAATTTTTGCTTATTTTTCATATTCAGGGTTATTTTCAAAACAATCCTGGGTTTTTATGATAAGAATATATATGTTTTTTTCTCTGAAACGCCTAGTCACTGTATAACCGTGAGATTGACTATTGTAGGCAATATTGCTACAAATGTAAGTTCAGGGATTGAAGAAAACATTCGACGTGGTCGATGTCGCACTTTGTGGGACGAGGCTGGAAAAAAGAGTTTTATGAAGCCTAGTTGATTTTATATCACCCTCCCAGCGGGTAGCTTCACACCATCGGATGTTGCAAAAATTACTCCCGTTGTCCTGTAAAGGAAGAGGCTAGTAAATATTTTTCACTTCTCGTCACTTCACCTGCAAAGAGCTTTCATTATGCTCTACCTTTACTCCGGATTCACGTTTCCCTAATTTTTCTCTAATGATCGTCATTATTTATCATTATAACGTTTGCAAGTAGAGTTAGGATCTTAAAGTTACTGAACTATATTCAAGTAATCCCGTGCGAAGGAAGGGCCTCGAAAATGTTTTCCTCGTTTTCGTCTACAATATTGATCAACTTGTTTTCTTTGAAATGTTAACAAAGGACTTAACTTATTTGTAATTCGAATTAATTTCGCAGAAAACTTAAACTTATTTGTAAATCTTTAATGTATACTTAAGATTGTACTTAAAAATATGTCTTATCCACCGAAGGCCGTCCTTTTCAACGCAACTGAAAATGCAGTATACAAAATATGCAAGGAAAAAATACGAGCGTATTTAAGACCGAAAGATTGAAATTTGACAACAATAGTTCACTGATTTGACATCATCAAAAAACTTGGAGCCTACGGTTATTGGGGCATGAGAATTTAATTAGCTGGATGGTACCTGCTCGAAAGAGAGTCTATTTAAATGGTATCGATTTTGATTGGCTAAAATTGGTAGCGTTACGTCTACTCAAAGTGATCTGCGGCCAAGAGAGTAGGATTTTGTCAGGAGCTGTCCTTCTAAGTCTCCGGATATCTGCGTTCATAGCACAAGAGCATGGCATCTGTGATGAAGTTGTATGCTGCCTTTCTGTTCTTCGGTTTCAAATTTGTCGCTGTCTGTCCAGACGGTACGTTTCCATTTTTAGTTTTGGACTGTTTATTTTCCACTTAAGAAAAAGTATTATACAAATTGCAAGCTTGTGTGGTAAAGGGAGAAGTGCATTGATGCAAGACAAATCGTCACTATAGGGTGAACAACTTATGCATAGAAGTCTGCAAAACACATCCATGTTCGGCTTGAACTTGTGCTGCGCCTCCGGCCCTCAGAAGTATGAACTGAGTTCTCCGATGATAGCTTACAATTCACCGCTGTATGGAATGTTGTAAATACGTTACGTCAGTTTAAGAAAGCTGATATGAAGTGTTCCATAACATAACCACAGCAACGGAGTTTTGAAGTCGGTGGGACTTATTCTATGTTGAGGGAATGAACGTGTCGTTAATGCCAATTTTACCCGGACCACCCCCTTTCGATTTCCAGACCTTGATGAAGTGGAGAAAATGTAAACGGAAAGAAAATACAAAACTCTAGCTGATAAGCCACTGATCTGAAATTCGTGAGTAGTTATATGTGATACTTCAGACCCATTTTGTCAGGTAGCCATCAAATGACTACATCAATCACAAAGACAAAAGCAGGGGACGTGCAAACTTGGCGGCAAGCATAACTTAAGGTCAAGTTGGAGCATGACGCAACGCGGCGTAACCCGAACAGGTGTAACCCGAACAGGTGTAAAAACACGTGCATCCCATAAATTAGGGTTAGGTTGATGAGATGCAAGTTACGTACGAACACGAGATGAGAAGGCAAGGGGTGTGCATTTAATTCGGGGCAAGTTTGAACATGTAACCATAGCTCCACGACAATACAAATTTCGGCGGGAAAAATGTATTAAGCGCAAGCGTTTGTGTCACGGTAAAATAGTACTGTGTGTGCATATCATTTTGGCGCTGTGTGAATGGACTGCCTTGGAGATAGAGCACTGTCCTGCTCTGGATCTCAAAAGTAACTATCAACTGAGTAGCACAATAAAATCATAATATGGGGACAAGAAACCAATCACAAGCACACCAGATGCCCTCACCAAAAACCAATTAGAAAAGCTCTAAATGACCTCATCGAAAGCCAATGAAAACACGCTAAAAATGAACGTTTTAGCAGACAAGCCTTCGGAATATTCCAAACCAAATGAGTGCTGTCTTTTTTTGCAATGTTTAAAGCCGGTCACGCTTCTGTGACTGTAATAGTAGCGCTATTGCTTTCCATCCAAAATGATAATCCTTTCTTTACACAAGTTTACGATTTGATTTGCATAACGTTCGATTCGTTTAATATATAGATTTAGCCAAGCCTAAAAGCGGAGCTTCCAGGTTTTTTATTTTTACTGCCTGTAGGGTTAGTGAAAATAAAAGGGTTCGATTTGTCCGCGTTTTGATGTTTCCGGTTTCTGCTTTAATAACTAAATCACTTTCTTTGCTTTCTTTCATAGAAAAATTCATTGCCTATCTAGAGAATTTCACGGTACATTTTACGCTAAAAGCCGACATCGCATGAATCACCAAGCCATGAGTACGATATCGGTTTTTCGAGTGAAATTTACTTTGGAATTCACCAGTTTGGCAATCAATTTTTCTTGAACTGCATGAGTTTTAAAAGAAAACAAGCACACCCTCTGCGAGGGAATGGAAAAGGAAAAAAGCCAATTCAGAGTCAACTGTCAATAGCCAGCGAATAGGAATCACGCTAAAATAAGAAGCCGCAAAAAAAAGCTTTGTCAGTTCAAGGTCAAGAAAGAGTATTACTGATGTACTTTATTCCACTTTACCTCTGAAAACGAAATCATTCACATTTTGATGTATTTCCTTGAAACACGCCAGCTTGGCTTGGAACAAGAATCGGCAAAATATGGCAATGCAACCAAGAAAGGCCCAACTTCAAACAAGATCCGATCCAACACTAAATTACCATTAGGTGCTTTAAACAAACCTCTGAAAACATAAGTTAGTGAAATTTGCTCACTAATTTTAGGGGAACTCATCGCTATTACGTGTTTATAACATAGGGGCAAAATTTTCTTGTCACTGTCGAGGCAGAACGAAAAACAGTTTGGCCAGCGGTTAAAATAGCACTTGTTCGCTCGCATATTAGAGCAAAACAAAGAAACAAATCAACTATTTCTTTATGTCCAAAAGAACACAGATAATTTTTGTTTAATTCCAGTTGAGAATAAAAACTCCAGTTTCATTCCTGAACAAAGGAAGAACCGATTAAACCACTTTTTTTAAAAATACGCACCCACTTTAAATATCGCATCCGTAAAAATAACAAACGGTTTAGTGCCCAAGGAAAGAATTTGTGGAGTAAATTCTACCATCAAGTATGAGCTATTACTGGTATTCTGTTTTATTGCTGTCGTTCTCTTTCGCTCTCCTTTCGTTTCTGTTCTTGTCCTAGGAGGCATCATGCAACCTTATCAGAGCTTCTAAAGACATGCCAAAAATTGCAATACAGAGAAAAAAGCAGCTCTAAACAACAGCTTTAGCGTTATATCCCTCCAATGCCTGACTTGAATAACTGCTTAACCACCAGTGTAGACCACAGCTATCATGATATGTCAAACTGGATTAAAACCAGCGAAAAATGCAGAAAGAAAACATTTTCCGAGCCGTTTTCAACCTAAACACGAAGAGCGTTGACAGTGTGATATATGGCCTTGTAGCCACGACGAGCCGCAGAAAGCACCCGAAAAATGAAGCCTCGTTTATGTTTAGTTGAGTTAACCTGGTTTAAGCCTGCAATACAATCGTAAACCAGTACCTGGTCAGCGGTCAACTTAGAAAAAAGCGCTGACTGTGGTGAGCTCTAAGCTTGAGCCCGCAATATGGTCATATGATACTGGTCAGAAGATACTTTGTTTTGACAGGTGTCAATCGATCAAAATATGGAAGTCCAATATCAATCATGTGTGGTGTAAACTACCGTTATACCGGTCACATTGGCATACATGGATGGGTGGACGTACGGACGGACGGTCGATGACATCATGGCTATAGAATATATTCTTAACTATGGTGCTCCACGCGTGCGCCTTTTCTGGATAAATTTGTAGCTTTTTTTTGTCCAAATTAGTATTGAGTGCTCACAGAAACCCATAAGGGTTGAAACGCGTAACGCGCGTTCACAGCTTCCGAATATTCAGTGCGAACTGATTGGTTGAATGTTTCAGTGTTAAGTACCATATTTAGAAACTCCTCGCTCTTGTTGTTCCAAATATGGTACTTAGCAAATTGAATATTCAGTAGCTTGTTTCCCAACACACAAGGGGCTGTTACACGTTTCAACCCTTATGGGTTTCTGGTGCTCATGAATAGTATAAAGAGCCAATATGACATAAAATGCTCATTGACTGAGTGTAGGTCGAGCTGGACGCGAAAATATTTGGTCCTCGGTCTTAACCATGACCCTGTGGCCAAATATTCTCCCGTCCGGCCGTCCCACTTAGTCGATAAGTACATAATATATATATATATTTAGCCAAGCCTAAAAGCGAAGCTCCCGTTTTTAACCCAAGAAAGCAATGTAGTTTTTATGGATATAAATATGCTTCTGCATAAGGTACAAAAATAATCGTCATTAATGTGCAGTTAACAGTGATCAAGCAGATAAAAGAGCAGTAAAATATTCAATTAAAAAGACAATCCTTGCAAACAATAACTAACAATTTTAATCAAAAACTAAAAGTGAAAATAAAAGCACAGTAATCTCTTTCACAACATTTTTCGTTTTTACTCTCTTCAGTTCAGAACAACAGCAAAAATCTTTACGACTGCAATTTCACAGTCAAATTAAACAAAGCAGCTCACAACTGGACATGCATTTCACACAAAAAGCCTATAAGTATGATCGCTGGAATATGTCAGAATCTCTGTCAACACGGAATAACCCACTTTCGGTATATTAAAATTTAGTGCTAAATAAAAGGCGTCATCTCGAGGCTCTGGGGAATAAACTCATATAATACTTATATTTATTCCCCAGAGCCTCGAGATGATGCCTTTTGTTTCGAACTGAATTTTGATATATCGAAATTGGTCTATTGGAAACGCTTTCAGGCCTTCTTTTTTTTTTTTTAGCTGGTTTTACAAAGTATGTGAGGCAGCGAGGCATATAAGCTTATTATTAAAGAAGGAAAATATTAACCTTACCTGAAAGCTAACCGTTGTAAATAAAGGAGGGACTTTCGTTTCCTGTCTTCTCCTTTTGTTGTAAAAAGTTAGAAAAATCTAACACGTCTCCACTCTTTTTGTTCAGGATTTTAATTTGAAAGCTATCAAGGTTCATCTTATATCATCATCATTAAGCTTTTAAAAATTCTATTGCTTGGGGATATTCTTGTAACATTCAAGGACGACGATCTTGCGGTCCCCATTGTTGTGGGCAAACACAAAGCTCAAAATCTCTTTTGTTATCAAAATATTTTTAGGTTATTACCGAGAACTTGCCTTCCCACAAATCTTCTTCTTTGCACACAAGCATCTGGTGAACCATGCCGTTCAGATTCTACAAGTTGACGATTTCGATATGTGCCAGCTGCGATGTTACCAGGACCCCAACTGCGTCAGCATTAATTTCAACGTCAATCAAGACAGCTGGAGACGTCACAAATGCGCGCTGAACAACGCTACTCATATCAGTCATAACAGCGACCTTAAAGACAAAACTGATTACGTCTACCACGGAACGCTTGTACGAGCAAAGTTTTCATTTATTTTATCTTAATTTACCGTTTTCTCTCCTTCAGTCCTTAGTCATTTTGCCTTTCCGGAGTGCAGGGATGGCGCAGTGGTGAGAGCACCCGCCTCCCACCAATGTGGCCCAGGGTTCGTATCCTCGACTCGGCGTTATATGTGGGTTGTGTTTTTTGGTTCTCTACTCTGCACCGAGAGGTTTTCTCCGGGTACTCCGGTTTCCCCTCTCCTCAAAAACCAACATTTGACTTGTTGTGTTAATTGTTAATTTCACTTTAATTTCACTTTAATTTCACAATTAGTGCTCCAGCACTAAATCTACTAGACACTTAAATAGAGTTCCTTTAAAGTTCCTTTCTTTTCTGCTTTAACTCTACTCATTCTCAATAAGTTTATGCTAAGTAACGTCACAGTGGCCATGTTGGAGAAGTGAAACATTCGTTTAAGAATTAAACTCTACTTTTATGAAAATTATTCCTTCTGTTTCAATAATCAAATATGGCTGCTGGTCACATGAGCTGTCACACTGTATAAAGCACGATGCTTAATAGTTTTAGAGGCTCCTCTCTTAGTTCAGTCAATTGCGACAGAAATTGGAAGGTTTGCCTCAAGTGGTCAGAGATGTCCACAAGTAGCAAAAATTGCCTTGTTCATAAGCAGTTGATTCGTTTTCCCACTGCATTAAAATAGCCAAACAAAAAGTGAACGAGCCGAAGAGAACGTTTGATTCTTTTCATGGCGAAGCAGGAGCAGTAGTGTTTGCTCTTGTGCTTGATGCACTTGTAGGAACCCAAGCTCAATGGGTCCCTTTTATCTGGTGATCACATAGTACAAAAACCGCCATATTGGAGAGCAAATTGCGCATGGAGCTTTTAAAACAAAGCAACTTGAGTTTTATATGTCCTAGTGCGCAATTTGCTCTTCTTGTACCATGTGATCGCCAGCTGCAAGAGCTTATTCCTCTCCTTGCTTGTCAATCCCTTCGTTTCATTTAGCTCTGCCTCGATTTATCGTAAGAATATACAACAAAAGCGAACACATAGTGCTTTCCAGCACATTCTAATTGACTAATTTGGAGGTGAATAGCAAGTAAGTATCCCCCACTAGCCACCTCCGCATCGGTAATTAAGCCTAAAAAAAAGTGGGGTGAGGTTGGGATTAGTTTTGGTTATCACTGATATGGCAATCAATTATGACTTATACAAAGGTAAATAAGGAAAAAAACAAAAAAAAAAAAAGCAAACAAAAAACAATGCGTTGAGTTGAGCATGTTCGTCGTTGGAGTATAGTACTTGATGAAGGCACAACTATAGGCCAGGAGGGTCCGCGCATTCGAGTACCGGTAAGTAAAGTGAAGTTGTACAGTTCTTTCTCCCCTTACTATGTTCTAATGTTGACGCTGAGTGGATAAGTGTATAAATACATAAACCGATGAGATATGGTAAGAAACATTTGGAAGACGTGGTGAGGTGTTTAAGACAGAGCTGGGGAGCACTTTTAGGTGTTTCCAATCATCTTTTTAATTTTTTTTTTATTGGAGAGGGGGGGGGGGGGGTTGGAGTTAATAGCTTACTACTCAACTAATTAGAGTGCATTGACAGCCCAGGTATTTAACCTAGGTACAAACGGATTCGGCCTTAGACTGGTTTTGACCTACAAAATTTACACCTTTATTTTAGAGGAATAAGATTACATGGCTGACTTAAATGCTGCTATCTTTTTTTTTCTTTTTCTTCCCAGAACGCTTGTGATCAAGCTCACTGTGAAAACGGAGGAACATGCCAATCTGGATTTACAGACCAAGGATATCGCTGTTTGTGTCCGCTTGGCTTTACTTCTGCTCATTGTGAACAAGGTATCTGACTAGCGTATCATTATGATTATTTTTCCATAAGTGGAAACGATCTCATCGTTAACAACAGTCTTCATAAAACAATCACAACACAGTAGGATAACATTAATATTCAGTAATTGATCATCTTTATGTATCGTTTTTGGGTTTCTCGAGGTAGTTTAAAGACAGTTGTTTTTGCCAGTTGTAAGTTACGTTACTGATTTGCTGGATGTGTTTTCAGATATCGATGAGTGTTCAATAGGAAAACACAACTGCAGCCATGTGGCCGTGTGCGACAACACTATTGGTTCATATAACTGCACTTGCAAATATAAGGATGGATATGTTGGAGACGGACGAAACTGCTCATCAGGCAAGATCTCATTCGTATTGTCCCTCAATGTCTATCATTCTTTACGACTTAAGGATTATTCTGTCAGCGCGCGTTGGATATGAGATGTTATCATGATCCAACGGTATTAGTTATGGTACAGAAAAACGCACGAAACGGGAACAAATAATCCACGTTGTTATATAGCTGATTTTTCCCCCAGCTGTGCGCGCCCTCATTGGTTACTTCAAGGTCACATGACATCTGAATCAAATCTGAATCTGAATCTGAATCATGACATCTGAATCAAAAGCCTCTGAGCGGGCAAGAGTGCAAAAAATATGACGTCAGAGGGCAACAGTGCAATGTTACCCGTAAATGTTGACCGACGAGCCGGGCCGACGAGTCCCGTTGCTGTTGGCGTTGCACGTTTTTTTTTGTGCTATATAACAAATCACTTAATAAATGGTCCCTCGGGAAACAGTTCATTTT
>NC_090874.1:935137-940137 GCF_036669935.1 Montipora foliosa
CAGTTAAATTTTAAGCATTTTTACGTCTAACGGTTAAAAGTTTGGCCCTTTTACGGCTAACGGTTAATTTGCTCCCATTACGATTATTCTGCAATTTTGACAATTACCATTGTTTTACATTAGAATATAATAATCAACTAAAAATATAATAGTTAATTTCCATTGGTGTGGAGCATGGCAAAATCATGAAAAGTATAGGGAGGGAACATTCTCGGTTATCTGATCCACAAATACATATCAGTCCCGTACTGACGGTACTGCGTGCGGGACGTTGAAATTTGGAACTTTTAATGTCTAAAAAATAAAACAAGTGATTGGTGCAAACGGCTTATTGACAATATCAGCAACAAACGAACCAACTAATTTTACTAAAAATGCACCTACGGACATTTGACTAACAACGCACCAATTACCGTTTACAGTCTTCAGTTACAGCTAATAACAACACAGCTTAATTGACGGACGACCAATAATATCACGACTTGGTTGATCAATCAGATCAACGACCAGAGTACTTATACCACCTACTGACGTGTCACAAATCACTTGACTCTGATCGATGATGACTTACCCTCAGGTTGTGGAAACGTCAGTCAGTGTCAGTCCTTCTCGGGACTACACTCTGCAGGACGATCATACTTCACTCAGTTATATGACTCATGCATGGATTCTGACCATTTACGATTTTTTTATCCCAAAGCTTTCAAGTCCAGTGCTCTGGACGCTAGCGAAATTAAAACCACATACCTAGCTGACATCTTGAGCCTACCCGCAAACACATCAAAAGCAAATGCCGATTTACGCGCTTTCTGTTTTTGACTCGTTTTTAGAATAAAGTAAATTAGACCTGGAGTCTTGTAAACGCATGTTATGAAACGTGTGTTAATTAAAAGGACCTCATTATTATTATTTTTGAAAAGAACCTATAAGGCAACATTTTACAGTTTTCACTGGGATGATCGTTTACGGCTCAGCTGTTGTTAGTTTTCATGAGAGCCTTATTAACTTCAAAAACAAAGGATAAATGTCCTCAGATGATTGGAATATTTGAATCACAAAAGAGAGTTGTAAGCAGGTACCACTCCATCCTTAATTAATATAAAATGCAAAACAAAGTTTATCTTGTGATATGAAAAATGTTTCTTCTACCTCAGTAGTTTATTATCGTCCAATGCTTGTATATTTGAGGTTTTACTTTCTTTTCTTTATAACGGATTGTGGATCAAGTTAATCGACCATGCCTTTCGTCCTTCAGCTCAACGTGGTCAATGCATTGGTATTGCTTATTCTGAGGTTTAGCTGTGGTTCCTTAGATGGTTAGTCAGTTTTCCTTTAATCAAGTGATTAATGTTTAGACATTTTTGGAATATTCTATGGAGAAAATTGCAAAGAGATGATATTTGCGGATTCTAAACAGATAATACGCTTATTTCACGTGTTTGTAATGTTCATTATATCAAGTTTTGTTCACAAATTTGTATTCGTGTATGGAGAACTGTTTGACTTTTGAAGTTAATCTACGGAACTAAGAATTCAGTAACCAAAATAACTGTAACTTCAATCGCCTCTCTTATTCTCTGCTACGAAAATGGATACTGGCGAGGAATACAACAATTTTATCTCGTAATAATTCGGTTTCAGAAAGGGATGCAATTACCAGTATCGCTAAATTTAATATGCAATTTAAAATGCGCGCAAAAACACACTCAAAAAATCATCGCTTTGTTAAAAGTGGAAATGCACTTGACTATCAAGAATCTACAATCTTAGACAAAAACCTTGAAACTCTTTGAATATTCTCGTGAATATTTCTCGCGCTCTGGTTGGCTTAATTTAATCATCAATAAAGCCTGGTTTTAACTAGCGACGCAAGCACAAGTGGAAGCATAAGAGCGCTTATTTAACAGGAAAAACGGGATTGACGCAAGCAGAAGCACAAAGATTTTTTTTTTCTTTTCGTTGTGCTTGAGCTTATGCTTGTGTTCGTTTGCGTTGTGTGAAAACAAAACGCAGCATAAGCACAAAGAAATTTGCTACGCCTGGCTAATTAAAGCACTCGTTCCAAGATTCCCTGCGTCAGAGCATTTCAGCAAGATGGCGAATGCCGTGGTTGATTTTGATGCCTATGTCGACGTTCGTTTTCACTAGCATAAGTCACTTATGCTTGTGCTTGCCCTTGTGCTCGCTTCGGTAATGAAAACAGGCTTAAGAGTACAGACACAAAATTGTGATTTATGAAAAGCTAAAAGTATCGATATGGAGGATTTGCCGGATTTTGAAATGTTTGATTTAGTTTTGCAGACTTAACTTCAGTCGATGAAGTTGATACCTTTTTACTGAAGGATGTTCTTACCTCAAATTAGCTTGATTTTTACTGACCCATAAACACTTTTAATCGTCACGAGGCGTTTTTAATCGCATTTTGATTATTGAACTGAATTTTTAATTCATGCAAGTTGGTGGGGTGATTGAACAAGGTCAATTTTCTTAGGGAATGAAAGTTCATCATTTGTAATTAGTAATCAATGAGCTAACGAAACAAGTTAGTGACGATAAATTGCGCCAATTTGAATAAAACTGCATATGTTGCAGTGTTTATTTAGCCCAGAAAATAGACCTTTTCTTTTATTTTTGATATTGTAAACAAACAAATTGACGCCAGTTTTTCATATGTCTGTTCTGTTATTGATGATAAAATTACGTCATAACATTGTCAAAGTTGTTGTCGATTCACTAGCCGAAGGCGAGGACAAGACAAATGAGAATTGACGTCAATTTGTTAAGCATTTCATCCTCAAAGCCATTGCAATAAATCTATCATTAACAACTTCTTTAGGAAATTGTCGAGAACTGGTGTTCCCCCCGTCCTTCTTCTTTGTGAACAAGCGCTTGTTGAACCACAACATAACAACCTTTCAAGTCCGAGATCTTGACGCCTGTGAACTATTCTGCTATCACAATGCCAATTGCGTCAGTATTAATTTTGACAGTGAAACATACAGATGTGACCTGAACAATGCGACTCACAGAATACATGACGATGAGTTTGTGGACACAGTGGGTTATCTGTACCGTGGAGCTGACGTAAGTTTCGTTTCTGTTGATACACTGCTGCCTGTTTGGTCCGTTGTTGAACCATATGAAAAGTCGTGGGCTTAAATTAGGGTAGGATCAAGCGTCACTTTAGAATTTCAATTGCTAGGAGATCGTCAAGGGGATCCCATACATGGTTTAGGAGTCAACCTTTTCCCGAGTAGATTTAATTCTAGAACGCCTCCCTTGGGAGATTCACCATTCCCACTATTGTAAAAGCCAATCTCCCCTAGGAAATTGAACATTCCCACTATTGTAAAACAACCCTAACCTTGGGAAAATCTTCAAATTCCCACTATTGTAAAAGCCAATTTCCTAAGGTGGATTTAGCAAGCCCATTGTTGGAAAACCAATAAAAACAAAACTATCTCAGCGTTAAGGGAAACTTGATATTTTTCGCGGCAAAAACGTTTTCCTAAAATATGATTATTTTTTTCGGAAAAGGGTTAACCCAAGGAATTAGTGGAGATAAAGGCTCCCCTCGATGAGTTTCTGATTTCCCGGTAAATGATTGAACTATCAGCTCTCCCCATATACCTTTCAGTGTTGTGGTCGGACTTCGTAAAGTGCACACGAACAACTGGATCTTTTTTTCTTGTTGTTTTACCTCTTCATTTAACTTGTTTCACTCCCTCATTCCGGTGGTTGCTACTAGTGTCAATTAAGTTCAACGGCACGCCGTTATTTTTATGCCATGTTCAGCGTTCTCTACTGCGCTTTCAGATGCCATCAATCACCCCAGATGACAAGTTCGGTCTTCCAGTGATAACTCTTTCTTTATTTAACACCGATTTTGTTCCTTAAGAGCAAAATTTTCATTGGGGAGCTAAACGAACGACGACGGCCATGCCAACGAAATCGTTACTTCAAAACACAAATTTGCGATGTCACAAGTTTTGCCATCTTGTTGACGTTGAAGGGGCGAAGTATCTTTTCACATAACTTGAGAGAAGTATCTTAATGCTGAATTGGAAGCGGAGATGGCGCAGTGGTGAGAGCGCCCATTTCCCATCAATGTGGCGCGGGTGCGACCCCGACTCTTCGTCATATGTGGGTTGAGTTTATTGGTTTTCTACCCTGCTTTGAGAGGTTTTTCATCGGATGCTCCTCTCCCAATTAGTGTCTTAGTCCTTAATACACTTGACACTTAATCAACAATTCGGAAGCAAGGGCAGAGAACTGATAAAAAATTCACTGTTGTATGCTCACCTTGTCGTCGATCAAAACCTTAAATTTGGTTAGTCCCCTCGTTGTTTTGAAGGGGGTAGTTTCTAAAGAAACTGTGGTGTTGCGTCGGTGAGAAAGTAGTATACAAAAATTTGGTTTTATCAACGAAGCCACAATTCCTTGATTTGCTCTGACGAAGGGCTAAGGCTCGAAGCGCCAGCATTTAGAATCTCTGTAGGGTGGCCAATTTACATTATCGACTCTCTTGATAAAACCAAACCCTTGTTTTACTGAGTACAGCAAACAAATGTTCTAAACTGGGTGCCGCAAGTGCAACACGATTATATCTCCTCTCGAAACCAATAATATCATTGCTTCCTTTCTTGGTTATTTGCATTTGTTGGGGTCTTTCTACAGGTACCAGAAAATGTAATTTGTGATAATCCTGATTAGCATAAATTGATATTTTGCCGTCACGTAGCAAAGGCCTGGTTGTGAGCGGCAGGCGCTTGGAGTACCACGTTATCGTGGTTTGTATTTGGCGACCGGTTAGCGAGTGAGGCATTCTACGGTCAGCCTTCGCCGCGTGCACAATTCTTGTTTCGTTTCTTGTCCTATCGAGCTGAATTAGTGTTTAATGTCTTCGTTAGGCGGTATATGATAGCGTTCATTTACATTGTAAGTAGTCTATTTCAAGTAGAATACGCTAGAACCCCAAGGGTCGCACTACTGCCTTGGTC
>NC_090874.1:950137-962637 GCF_036669935.1 Montipora foliosa
TAATAATAATAATAATAACAATAATGAATGTTCATGACCATTATTGTTATCAGTAAAATAAAGTAACTTTATTTAAGTCTCCAGCTTACTTGGCAGGGAACAAATTCCCTACTACTTGAGGAGACTGTATAGCAAATAAAATAATATGAAACTAAGGTAGGTTCAATAAAGTCTTGGCCTTTGATAGGATGGCGCAATCACACTACCCAGAGAAAAGCCTCTCTTAACAGAGCAGAGAACCAACAACTCAACCCACCTATGACTCTGAGCACGGGAATCGAACCAGAGGCACTTTGGTGGCAGACGAGTGCTCTTAACACCAAGAAAACCCTGCTTACAGTGTTGGTCATATGGTTTATGATTTTCATTGTACGCTTCAACACTCGACCGGCATTTCTTATACAAGTAATGGTTGACCGAGGATGGCAATTTAGAGCCAAGGGCTTACAATTCGGTACTTCGATCAATTCTCTTAATTGATTATTTTTGCCACTAACTTCGAATCTTCTTTTAGAGCGCTTGTGACACTGTCCGCTGCAATAATGGGGGCAATTGCCAATCTGGATTTACAGACAAAGGATTTCAGTGTTTGTGTCCACCTGGTTTTGCGCAGGCACGCTGTCAACAGGGTGAGAGATACTCCCAATCCAAGAGATCACGATTATTTCGATCAATTTTGAGAATGACTACCTCTGACTGATTCCCATGACTCGTAGCCGAAGGCAAACAAAATTGTTTTAATTTCTGAGAGTTCGCCCAAAGAAAACTGTCACGGAGGAGAAGCCTCGATTATTTTTCTTTAGCAAAAACTTTGATTAAAATTTCGTGTTTCATTAGTACCAGTTTTTATTAGACTAAACAAGTGCAGAGGGAATTTAGAAACGTGAAAAGGGAAGATATTTACGATGTTTCAGCTGGTCGATTCAGGAGAGTCAGCTTAAACAAGAAAAATAAAGTCAGAAATCCATGAACTAAGAGTCTCGTGCCGGTACCGTGTTCTTTGCACGATCCATAAATTACATTAAGCACGAGCAATCTCTTCTGCGTCCACTTGGTTACAGACCACAACCTCGTTCCCAGGACTTTTCTCCGCTGAGAGTACTCTCAGCGGAGAATAGCCCTGGGGACAAGGTTGTACAGACCAATCGAAGGCGCTGTGGTTATCAGGCCCAATCTGATTGGCCATAATTTCGCGGGACCCGCGTATTCTAAAATTACATAATGCAGTAAAATGATTTGTCAAGGCCAAATGAGAGAGATCGAAAATTCTGCGTTGTGGGTTTCTGAATGGTCTTTTTACAGCTAAATTATGGACGACGGCTGCGTCAACAGCAACGCCATTACATAATTAGTGAAATGATGTCAACTAAACAAACCTGTAGCACGTGTGATAATGCAAAGTTATCTTTTCCAAAGTATCATTTTGTTTCTCTTTACGTTGCCCTTTTGGCTAACAGATCGATAAGCTCCCTTGTTTAAATTTTCTGTGCCGGGACATTTACCCGCGACAATAACCCGAGGATATGAGATACTCCTGATCCTCTGCTCCTAATAATAAAATGCGCAGTTCATCGTTGGCGTACTTTGTGGACTGGAACAAATCAGAGGTTGTTATTCACATGCTGATGAAAGGAAAATTGACTACTCGGTACGAGAATGGGCGAGAATCTCCTGGTAAATGCCATCTTTTGGTTTCCACGATTTCTGTGACATTTTGTAATAACGTATACTAATATTATTAATCAGTGAACTTAACTGATTACTCCCCTTGGAGGATTTTCAAGGCCAACGAAACAATTGAGGCAAGTAAACTGAACAGTTTTCTTAAGAATTTTTTTTTTTACAAAATCTGTGCCCGCCATGTCCGCCAGCATGTTTCCTGTGGTGGGAATAAACTGTTCAGAAGTTTCATCTTTCCTCTTGTACCCCAATTTTGCTGCAAGGAACTTCGAACGCAGGGACACAGCACTTGTCATAACCAATGAGCCAAAAGCTTTTTCCTTGCTAATAATATTCTAATCAATACATCTCGCTGAAATTAAATTGCTTGGATCGTTCCCTTTCCTTCGATTTTTCTAATTCATATTCATTTGATTGCAGATATAAACGAGTGCACTTCAGGAGATGCAAACTGCAGCGTCGACGCCATATGCAAGAACAGTCATGGCTCATACAGCTGCACATGCAAACCAGGTTACACTGGAGACGGATATAACTGCACAGGTGAGGATGGGTGATTTGTGTACATGTACGGAGAGTAAGGCAGTTCTTACCTATAAACTAGAAAAGCAACGCGTAATTTTCGGGGCACTTTGGTGAGCTTTCGTCTGCTAATTTTTCATATGAATGGCTTGGCGACACAGTCCTTATTACTACTGTACGGCTCGCTAAATTAAAAAAATTAGAACCTTCTATTCCAAGTTTTACATGACTGTCGTTTATGTTAAATGAACTTGTAAAATAAAAGTGTTTGAAGATATTGCATACAACCATTTAAAAAATCCGGAAAGATTTATTCATTAACTTCGACTAGTTGTCTTTCCCGCCCTCCTGGTTACCTTAGAGATATAATAGATATCTGACTAACTTCGTTTTCTCGCGGTCGGTACTGAAAGTCAAGGATCTTCGTTTTTCCCGTTGATTCATAAATATTAAAAAAAAAAAAAAAAAAAAAAAAAAAAAAAAAAAAAAATTCAGCATGATACGTAACTTAGAGCACGGACCTCGTACTCTATTTGTAAGAGTTATTTTCATTCCGAAATTTTCTTGATTATATTCCAGTACAATTTCAATATATTAAAATTCAGTCCAAAACAAAAGGCATCATCTCGAGGCTCTTGGGAGTAAATATAAGGATGAGCCTCGAGATGATGCCTTTCGTTTAAGACTGGATTTTAATATATCGAAAGTGGGCTACTGTCATTGTCACGTTCCTTGCTCTAATACTCGCCTTGTCATTATTTTAGTTTAGTTTTGGTCTTGGTCCTATCCATTTTTTTGCAGTTATTTTCCTTGCACTGAAACGGTATAAACACATGCGTGGCTAGTTTTCTCCTTTGCAGCTTGTTTTCTGAAGTAACAAATGCCGGATCTTTTTTCCTTACAGCAGATCCACCTGATCCGGTTGCCTGGTTCCCTCTGAACATCTCATACAGTACCAAAGAAATAAATAATCGAGTACCCCAAGGGAATCCTTTCAATGTTGTTCTTGCTCCAGGGCCTGATGGAAGAGCAGACGGGTCTTATGAGTTTCAAGGACGAGAAAATAGCTACATCGAGTTTATCAACTTCCCTGGTGGAGTTTTGAATGTAAACTATTCGATGACAGTGTTGTGTTGGTTAAACTATAAGGGACAAGACGGACCTGTATTTAACTATGCGTCAGACGACCACAAAAAGGGTGTTGTGCTCCGTTTAAAAAATGAGGAAGTATTTGTCCACTTTAGAAAGCGTGATTACAAAAAAACCCAATCCCTCAGGTTTGCTCGTGCTACAGCGGATAAGTGGACATTTGTCGGTGCATCGTACAACCACTTATCCGGTGAAGCCAAATTGTTGGTTGACGGAGACGAGGTTGAAAGCAAAAACATTGGCACCGGGTTTCAATTGGGAACACAGGACAATGCCAGGCTTGGAGTGAGGCTTGGCGATGGAAATTTTTTCAGAGGCAATATTGCACAGTTGAAGGTATATAATGTAGCTTTGTCCCCGGAACAAATGGAGGTGTCAAAAAATCAGTGGTAAAGTTCAATTCAATTCAATAGCCCTTATGCGTGATGACATCTGACTAGCTGATTTCACCACAATGCCTCGAATGCGAAATCAAACTTGTAAGCTTTAGCTCGAGCTGCATGTCCAGATGCAAACAATTTTGTGCAAACGAGGCTTGGTGTTGAACTTTTACCATATGACGTCATCTGGCATGAGGCCTATTTCAAATCAATTTAGTTGTTACGTGACTAAGGAGAACAAAAATGGCCGCTACCCGCAAATCTTGATAGAATTGGCTAGTCGAGGCGCGTATAATGACAGAACAGAAATACATGTCATCACAGCTTGTCAAAAAATGCAATAGTGAATAATAAAATAGAATAAAAAACTAGGCATTAAGATATCAGCATAATACTGATGTAGAAAGTAACAATCTAAATACATCCTTATGCAGAATACAAGTAAGCAGGCAGAATAAAGGAAACACCATATCGAGGGTGCAATCAATCACAATTACTGATTCGATACTGATTAAAAAACAACAACAACCACAACAACAGCAACATGATTAGCATTTAGTAAAACTACAAAAACTAAACCGCACTGCCGTGACACAGCCCCACCAATGACATAACTTTCTTTTTGTGCATAAACATGGCGGCGATGACGTAATGCAAAAACCATCTACTTCAAGTGAAGCTATGATCTTCCCAGTTTTGAACGAAACTTTAGTAATTGCGTAGATAGGCCTTACAAATCCAGGACTTCAACGAAATTTGAACCCGTGGCCTCGCGATGCCGGTGCGACGCTGTAACCAACTAAACTATGAAGCCACTAATGTTGGCAGCTGGTCATTTGTGGGTTCAAATGTTCTCGTGATGAATGAATCAACGAACGAAATGATATATGAAATGAATCATATGTTAAAATTCGCAGTTCAGTATATGATTCATTTTATATGTCATTCCGTTCGTTGCAATCTGCTTCCCTGTTTCTCCATCCCCTCCCTCCCTATTTAAGCCAGTTAAAGCTTGATTACAAGCAAGAAGATGCAAGCTTAATAACCTGTTCCGTGGACGTTTGCTGTACTGACTGGATTGATACATATGTTGGTTCATCAAGGTTAACTATTAAAAGAGCTGAAAAGGTAATATACTTCTTCGAGAAAATAAGTGCTGGTTTCTTTCCTTTTTTACAAGTTTAGCTACGATAAAAATTGTAGCTACGTTTATTTCAATAAATTGATTATAGATTGCAAATAAGATTATTCAAATTAGCAAAATGATTGCTTCGCTGTGTTAGTTGCGTAACTCTTAAGACTCTTTTCTAACTCTCTTAACTCTTTTCATGCTAGATTAAAAAAAGGTTGTTGGTTCCACTCATCCTGGCAGTTGCCAAGCAACTTTGCTAATTGACTCTGTTCTGAGAAACTAATTTCTAAAGTTCCATTTACCCTTCAGTACCCACGATTACATCGGTTATCATCGCACGCGTACCTCATCGATTTTTTTTTTTCATATTTCGAAAGCAAATTTAGCTCTACGGCAATAATATGTTTCCATGACGACTTCAACTGCCGCTAAAAAGAAACAGGACTATTGTCATGGAAACATTTGATTGACATCCGCCTAAATTTTAGTGTTAATATATTAAAAAAAAAATTCGTTGATGGGCGCGTGTGACTGATAACCGCACTAAAACATGTTTGGTCCTAATGTATTGAATTTTGGTTTGGAATAGGTGATTAGAAGAGGTGTTTGGTACTGGTACGCCTGGTCGTTAAGAACGTTTTTATTGTTTTTTTAGTGTCAGTCGCGGTTTTGGTTTTCTATTTCTTACCCAGTTGTGTTTTATTCGAGAAAGTTGTTGTTGTTGTTGTTGTTTTTTTTTCGTGTATTCCCTGGAAATAACTCGCCTTCACTTCTTCTCTAGTTTCTCTGGCCTGTCTTTCCAGCCGTGCGTCATGACATGTACAAATAAGAGGTTTTCTTTTATGTATAAACCATTTAGGCTTTTACACAGGTTTAATTTAGTCTTTTAATACGCGGTGAACGGTAAATTGGTGCAAGTGAGAATGTTACAGTTCTGGCAAAAACATTTTTTCCACGGGTTCAACCCGTACGTCCCCTTTTCTGAGTTGTCCTTATTTCGAATTTGTCATGTAAAAGTCTTCAAATATTATTTTCTGAAAACGTTTTGATGTAGAGTATATTTTTGACTCTGGTATTATGTCATTTATAGTCTTTTTAAATTTCCAATTCTGTGTGGAGTTACCGGAACCTCAACAAACCTATATGAAAATATAAATGACGGATCCGTTTGAGCGAATAATTGCCTCGAAAGAAAATATGCTAATGTAGGTACTGCGCAGGCGTAGTTCAATTGGTAGTTCACAGTTACTTGACCCATGGTTGACATAGGCTTAACACTTCGACTCTAGTTGGTATAAAGGTGCTGTAATTGTACTCCTTGAGTTGTACAGTAGTAGAGCAGTCAAATTGTTGTTACGGTTGCTGGTCAGACGGATAAATATGCCCTTTGCATCATTGTCATCATCTTCATCATCGTTATCATCATCCTTATCATCATCATCATCATCATCATCATCATCATCATCATCATCATCACCACTATCGTCAGTATCATCATATCTTTATTTACCATCGGATTCCAGAGTAGCTTGGTGTTGCTAGATTCTGCGAAAGTTTACCCTCCTAACCATGATATACCAGTGAGGACAGACCGCAAAAACCGGGAACAAACCCCGAAGGACGAACCACCACACGGGGAACTCCGTGCTCTCCTCTTCGCGAATAGTGTGTGGGTTCTTTTTCGTCCCACGAGACGAAATGTATTAGAGTTTAGGCTGTATCTCAAAGCGACAGGAATCGAAAAGAAACCTTCGCAAGTACAATGACTGGCACTGTTAACTGTTGCAGGTGAAGAGACAGTTGAGATCTTAAATGCCTTCGGTCTTAGCAGCGAAGACACCAGAAAGATACACGTTCTGATTAGCAAGTTTGAAGAATATTGTACAACGAAGAAGAACATTACGTACGAGAGGCATATTTTAAACACACGCGCACAAGCAGGGACAGAGACAATTAACGCCTATGTCACGGAATTGCGAGTTAGCTAGGGAGAACATGTGGGTTCGGAGAGTTGTTTGATTCTTTGATTCGTGATCGTATCGCTTGCGGCATTAGAAGCAATGCAGTTAGGAAACGCCCCTTGAGAGAAAAAAGATTTAAATTTGGAGCGAGCTGTTGAAATATGCAAGTCAGCAGTAATTACTTACAGTCGGCTCAAAAACATTGCTGTGGATGACCGTGAAGTGCACTCGGTAAAGACGACGTTAAATAGCCTCCAGAAAGGGTCATAGGGGGACGGCAAAACATCGACAAACGAAGAAATTATTTTCTTGTAAAAAGTGCGGACAACAGCACCCTCCGAGGAAATGTCGCGCCTACGGCCAAATTTGTCACAAATGTAAACAAATTAAGGAATCATTACGAGAAAGTATTGTCTGTTGAAATCAAGGGACGACCGAAAGCAAGTAAGTGAATGAAGATTGGATGATTCAAATTCAGATAAATTTATTTATTGGGGTCTTGGAAACTAAGCCGCCCATACAGAAAGATTGGCTGCAAAGAGTATTTATCAACAAGCAATATGTGAATGTGTAATTGGACACTGGTGCTCAGTGCAATGTTTTGCTATATTATCTTTTTTGCCAACTAACTAAAGAGAAAGTAAGATTTCAAACAATCGAGCTGTGTCATATACTCGCCACAAAAAAAAAAAACAACAACAACAACAACAACAAGAAACAAAAAACAAACAAACAAAAAAACAAAAAAAAACATTGATGAGTAGGCTACCCTCCAGGTGAAACGGAGAGGAAAGATCCACCCGGTAGAATTTTAGATTATTGGACAGCAAGTCACACATATAATTCGTCTTCAAACCCGTAATGAGTTAAATCAAGTAAAAAGAGTGAGTCAGTATAGTGGATACCCAAGCAGATGAAGATCTGCCTGATAGCCAACTGAGCCAAGATGTCAGTGAAATTATCAAGTAGTATGAAGATGCATGTGTTTTATGGCATTCAGTGGATATTTAGAAGGCACCTATAGCATCAAGATTGATCCATCTATTACTCCTGTGATCCACCCACCTCGTAAAATACCCTTCATACCGAGAGATAATGTTAAGCAGTAACTTGACAGAATGGAACAACTTGGTGTTATTCGCAGAGCAGATGGGCCAACAGAATGGGTTACTTCCTTATTAGTGGCAATATCATTATCAAAGAATGTCATCTGGTATCAATCCAAAAGAACGACACAAGCCTTTGAAGACCTAAAGGGAGTCAAGACCGTTGCAGATGACATTCTTGTTTGGGGAGAAAAGGAGATTGAGCACAACCGCCGTTTAACGCAAGTGTTAGAAAGGTCAAGAAAGGTGGGATTGAAGCTCAACCACAACAACATGAAGATTATGACTACTGAAGTCCCCTATATTTGACATATACTGACAGGAAATGGTTTGAAACAAGATCCAAACAAGATTTGTGCAGTGGAACAAATGCCGTCTTCAACAGACAAGCCATCAACGTTAAGATTTCTTGGAATGGTGAATTACATGAATAAGTTCATTCACAACTTAGCTAATCTAACCAAGCCACAGAGAAGGGTGTAGAATTGCACTGGTCGGAACGCGGTAGCCTCGCAGCTCCTACAAGGTCTCACCTGATTGGAGACCACCCTTAAGGTTTAACAAAAGAACAAATAACAGAAACAATGGCCCTTTTGTTTTAGGCCTAGGGTAACAGAAACAATGGCCCTTTTGTTTTATGCCTAGGGTCCATTGTTTCTGTTATTTGTTCTTTTGTTAAACCTCAAGGGTGGTCTCCAATCAGGTGAGACCTTGTAAGAGCTGCGAGGTGACCCTCGGAACGACAGGAGGAAGCGTTTCAAGCCATTAAAGGAGAGCTGTCAAAGGATGCTACACTACAGTACTATGACGTTAACAAAGCCATCACGGTTTCGGTATATGCATCATCTTATGGCTTTGGGGGCATGTCTCGTGCAAGAAAGACGCCCACCGCTGCTGAGAAACCTTATTCACCAACTAAAAAGAAACTCCGTAGGCTAGCAATAGTTTATGGATGCACCAAATTTCATTAGTATGTAAGAGTACAAACTGACCACAAGCCACTAGAAGTTCTCTTCCGAAACCACTTTTCCAGGCGCCTCAACGGGTGCAACGGATGATGTTAAAGCTTCAGCAATATGACTCCCAAGTTGAATATGTTCCAATGATATCACTGGTTAAAAGAGCATAAATAATCGTGCTGCACGTGCGGCACAGATTTTAGTTCATAATTTAGCGGTACTCTGCATGACGAAGACGTACGATCACCAAAGTTTAGGTTTTGACGACAACGTGAGCATGCAACAAAGAATCTTTCATTCTCTATTTTCAGTCTGAGACCGCTCTTATCGATTTATGTTTAGGATACTTCGCCCACATTGTACGACGTGGACGAGATGAAATAATTCTTTGTTGTAGATCGTAGCGTTCTTGATGGTAAGTAAGGTTGCAATATGTCAGTTATGTAATGTGATTAGCAGTATCTTGAACTCAATGCGTTTGTAGACAGGCAGCCAATGCAGCTGCTTGAGGATTGGAGTGATGTGCAGGAATTTCATCTCTCTTGTCACTAATCGAGCAGCGGAATTCAGAACATTTTGGAGGCGATCCATAAGGAACTTTGGAAGTCCGTATAAGGAACTTTGGAAGTCCGTATAGCAAGGAATTGCAATTGTCTAATCTTGAGGTTATAAGAGCATGTACAAGAATTTCAGTGTCAGATTTCAAGAGGCAGTTTTTAATCTTTGAAATTTTACGAAGATGGAAAAAGCATACTTTTCAGAAGCTGACAACATGCTGCTCAAGAGACATGTGCTGATCAAAGATCACACCTATATTTCTAGCTGAGGTAGATGGCTGAATGCATTCGTTGGAAACTTGGACATCGTTGATTTCTGGACGTGAGCGATGTTGTGCGCTTAGCACCAACAATTCCGTGTTCTAGATCTCACCGTTGAGTTTCAGCCTATTGCATAGCATGCATGTGTCAATCTCCTTAACGCAGTGTTCAATATATGCTAAAGACATCAGCTGGTCAGGAATACTTTGCTCAAACCCCGATATAACTGGGTGCCATCTGCGTAAAAATGAAATCCCAGACCATAGCGCCTGATAATATCGGCAACTGGTGCTGTGTACAACTCATACATCAACGGGCCAAGTACGGACCCTTAAGGTATTCCGCAGATGATTTTTTTTTTTTTTCAGCAGACTTGAACCCGTCAACCATTGCATTAAAACCAACCATTATACTAGAGCAAACTTTTATTTTGAGGTCACGTTTTCGTCGACCTCGCCGTCGTAGATCATAAGGTCCCTAATTATGACCCAACATTGGGTAGGTATTGGCTAAGAGGATTTATACTATTAAGGACGGTGCCTACTAATTCAAAGGTATATTTGTCCCGGTTTATGATTATGCAACAATGTAGATCTTAACAATTGTTATTAAAATCCAAAAAGAACATTGGGGGTAACCACGCATCTTTATGGGACCTAAATCAAATAACATATACAAAAGAAAGAATTAACGTAGTTCATAAATAATAGTTGTGAGTATAAAAAGAAAACAAAAAACGAAGAGTTTAGTCAATACATTATATTACTGTGACATTTTCTCAATACCATCTACTAAATATAGGGGTTACTGGATGGCACAATTTTCTAATTTCCATTGATAATAAAATCATTAAGATCCAAATTCTTTTCCAATACTTTATACCGAAAAATACATTTTTTCTAATATAGAAGAAGTATGTCTAGTCTGCGTTTTGGGGGAATAGTGAAGTTAAAAATAAGGAGGTTCTCCAAGAACATATAACAAACAAGTGAGATCTATCTTTGTATTGTGTATGCCATTGAACCACCCACGTGTAAGGTTATGTAGAAAGAAGTGGAATCAGGACAATCAATGAAAGTGTGCTTGATGGAATCGGGATTAGAACATCAAGGACAGAGACCGTCATCAGACAACTGAACTTTTTTCAACTCTTTTCTAGTCGTAATTATTCTATGCAAAAACTTAAAGGAAAACTGTCTAAACTTATTACCTTTAGAAGCGGCATAAGTGTAGCTAAACCCCCTTTTCCAATTATCTGAAGACACTGGAAAATGCTTCTCCCAAGTCTTAATAGAAGTTAGGACAGCAGTAGGTTTCTCTGTTATGAGTTTCTAATTAAAATCCCCTTCCGAACTTATAAGATCATGAATAAATATTATATTACTGTCGAACCATGATTTCCAAAACACTAAATTGCTATCAATTGTAATATTTTGATTATTCCACAGGATAAATTTACTATTTTTACCCTGAAGAATATTTTTCTCACATCGTTAAAATATTCTAGGAGTTTTCGATAAAAGCTGAGCAGAGTTTGCGCAATTTTTGCAGCATTGTAATTACAATTAAGAAGAAATGCCAGACCTCCATGTTTATTGAAATAGTAGTTTGGAATAGCCTTCCATGTGTCCTTTGTTCCACTTAACAGTCCACTTAGCCAAGCTAAACGCATGCGCAATGAGAGGATCATGGTCCTAAAGTTCGGAAAGTTGAGACTACCTTCTAAGAGTGGCTGGTAGATCACCTGCCTTTTCACTCTATCTTTCTTGCTTTTCCACAAGAAAGAAGATAGATAAGCTTGTGTGTTCTTAATTACTGATTCTGGAATGGTGAGCATGGATACTGTGTATATTAACTAGGAAATACCAATTGTTTTCGCAAGCAAAGTTTTGCCATAAAGTGTAAGGTTTCGCGTCAACCGCAGATTCAATTTGGTTTTCATTTTACGAATCTTATTAAAAAAAAATTATTTCATTATTTTTATCCTCGTTGTAAGAGAGATATGCTCCGGATGATTTTGTTGGATCCTTGGTACAGGAGAAGTTCAGGATCTTGGAA
Source organism: Montipora foliosa (assembly GCF_036669935.1). Lineage (NCBI taxonomy): Eukaryota > Metazoa > Cnidaria > Anthozoa > Scleractinia > Acroporidae > Montipora > Montipora foliosa. The sequence goes on from NC_090874.1 coordinate 961,903, forward strand.
TTGCTTTAGTTTTTGTACAATTCAATTTAAGACCTGAGATATTACCAAACATTTCAATGTTATGAAGAAAACAAGTAAGAGAGTTAGCATCCCTAGCTATAAGAGTTGTATCATCCGCAAATTGAGAAATTTCAGCTTCCTGTTGATTTGGAAGGTCGATCCCTTTCCAAATTGGATCTTGTCGAATTTTACATGCTAATATTTCTACCGCCAGAATAAGCAAGAGGGGGGCTTATTGGACAAGCCTGCTGTACTCCTCTTGAGACTTTAAAGTAATTTGACAAGAAACTGGCATTCAATGCCGCAGACTCCCACGTCATTGTATAAAACCGAGAACCATTTTCTGACAACAGGACCAAAATGAAACAGTTCCAAAGCTTTTGATATAAAGTTCCATTCAATCGAGTCAAAAGCTTTCTCAAAAACCACTAAAAGAAAATTAATATTCGTAGAAGCTTCACAGATTTCGAGTATTCCATTATGTTATTTAATGATCTTATATTTCCATTTTAATACTTATATTTTTAATGTTAATATCTTTTTATTTCTTTATTTATCTATTATTCTTCTTATTATTTATTTATTTTTTATATTGTACATATTATTGACAGTTGGTGTGATACCTTTTAAGGTTTTACCGACTCTAATAATTGTAGATGTAGATGTAGATATTCTGACCTACATATCATCCTTTTACAAAACCAGTTTGTTCAGAGTGAATTAATTTAGCTGAAA
>NC_090874.1:967637-972637 GCF_036669935.1 Montipora foliosa
TTGTGCGGCGGGAAATTCAGAGCACACAAACACGCGAACACGGAAAATTTGCTTCTACTTCGACGAAAAACGACTGTGAATGAATCCGTATAGATCTTACCAGGGGATGGATGAGGACAACTTTTTAGACAAAGACCTTATGTTGTAAGTCTCCATGCTGTGTTTTTGTTTTGTTTTGTTTAAATGCTCTTCATGCCACAGTCACAACTAACATCCATGTGTCTTGTTCGACAGCAATACCTTAAACCAACGCTTTGCAAGAGTACCCTCTCCTCAGCAAGCGCAACCGATGTTTGGCAGACAATTCTGGCCATTTCCTTCGAGCAGCACTTCTTTTTATCGGCCGTCCGAAATGGGAAGGGCCCAGTTCGACGAACAGCAACAAATAAGTATTGATGATTACAATCAGCTCAGCAGCCAAAGCAACTCCAGTAACTCGTCCCGAACGATATCGCCGATCCCAGTGGTAGCAAGCACTTCATGTGCTCAAGCAGTGGAGGAAGGCGCCCAAGTTAAAACTAAGAAAGCGCGATCAAAGTCTGTAGACTGGACGGAAGACGAGACCCATGACCTTCTAGAAGCGTGGGGTCCAAGATACAGCCAGCTGCGGAGTGCCTCTCAAAGAGAAAAGGTAAACATATGGAACCAAATATATGCCTCTTATAAATCTGCCTATCCCCAAAGCCAGAGAACCCTTCAGCAAATAAAGAAACGGCAGCAGAACTTGGAGTATGAGTATAAGCTACTTAAACAAAAGTCACAGAAAACCGGGGAAGCAGGAATCAAGCAAATCAAAGATGGCTTTCCTTACTTCGACTATTTTGACGACGTAATGGGCCATCAGGACAGTGTTGATTCCAGTAAAATGGCAGTTGAGGGAAGCTCTATCTTCACTACGGAGAGCGAAGAGGCCGCAGTCAGAAAGTGGAAGTGTTTCGGCACCAACTGAGATCGCACATCCTGACAAACGAAAAGTAGACAAGCCAGAAAATAGTCTCCGTAAGGGAAAACGGCGGCGACAAGATGAGCCCGGAACTAGTGGTCAGTCCTCTGATTTCCAAAAAGCTTTCATGGAAATGTGGGAGCGCAGCATGAACGAAGACAGGGAGAGATTTGAACGTTCCGCTGAAATATTTCGCGAGGCGCAGACCAAACAAATGGAGCAGACAAACGCCATACTTTCCGGATTTAAAGACATTTTTAAAGATTTGGCGTCTAAGTAGGTAGCATGATATAATATGTTTTATTCATTGTCAATGTTTTACATACAGTCCAATCTCAGAGGAACTGATTCTTTTTATTTGACATAAATTACAAAGATAACAATCTAAATTTTGCAGAATTTATCAACCAGTTCTCCAATTAAAATTACAATTGAAACAAAACCTTTGTTTTATAGTTAACGTCTATTAGTACACAATTGTCCAGTTGCGACTTTCTTCACAGGTTTTCCCATACGTAGTCTTTTAGGGTGTCTCGGATGCTGTTGCCAGTTTCCAAAGCATTTCTCCCTCCGTTTTCATCAGCAGGGTTATCGTCTGAGTCGCTCTCGTCTGCGTCGTATAGGTCGCCCCTTTCAATGCAAATATTGTGCAGAACGCAAGCTGCAATTACAGTCTTTTTCAACGTTTTCGTTTTTTGTTCAATTTTCTTCAACATAATTCTCCAACGTGATTTTAGCATGCCAAATGTTCTTTCCACTACGCATCGCAGTGCGCTAAATTTTAAATTAAATTTCCTCTGCTCTGGAGTCAAACGGCCTCTATCTGCAAAGGTTCATGAGTGGATAGGCACTGTCTCCAGCTAGTAGAGGCCCGATTTCTGTTCCATTGATATTCCGTATTGGACCACTGAGAATTTGCTCATTTTGTGCTAAGTCATATAAACCGCTTAGCCTAAGAACTCTAGCGTCATGTATGCTGCCAGGATACCCAACAGTTGCATGAATGAACTTTAAATTTGCATCGACTATGCCCTGTAGATTGACACTGTAATGCTGCTTTCGATTAAAATAATCTTCGTGATTCTCTGGTGGAGCATTTATCTCGATGTGACATCCATCGATCGCTCCGATTATTTGCGGTATTCCATACAGTTCTTCAAATTCTTCTATTTTCTCTCGAATTTCCTGATTTGTTAAAGGAAATTTTATAAAGCGTTCTTTTAGCTCAAAAATTGCCTGTTCGAATTCAGTACAAATGAATTTCGCCGTTGACTTTCCAAATCCAAACTGTAAACCGCAACTCCTATAGCTGTTGCCTGTTGCGAGCCGCCAGAGTGCCAGGCCAACTCTTTCCTCCACGCTGATCGGAATTCTAAATCTCGTGTGCTGTTTTTGTAACTTTACCCTAACAAGGTCACACAAGTATTCAAATGTTTCTCGGGTGACTCTGAAATGTTCCTTCCACATAAAATTAAGCCCTGGGCTTGCTATGAGGTGTCGAAACCAGTTCTGTGGACGAGGCCAAACCCAAGCTCTTCGTCTCCTTTGAGCATTCATGACCTGATTGATTTGGGTCATCATGAGAAACATTCGTCTGTTTCTCCGCATAATCCTAAATTCTTCCTCTAAAACGTGAAGGTGATAAAGATGGGAAAGCAAAGATCTTTGACGTAGCAGTAAAATAATTGTGAGCCATAAAAGGCAAGCAATTCGAAGGTTTCTAGGTCGCATGATCAAGTGAAGAATTCCAATTCTCCCTCAATTCTCCGAAAAGCGTTATGAATACACGTGGGAAATTTGCCGCGAAACTTGATTGACAACACGATTACCTTGAAAGCATACTTTGAACTCTAATATGAACGCTCATCACGGTAAGTAAACATGGACGATCTCAAGTATACTTGAGCTCGGGTATACTTAAGGTGTACTTACTCCGCTGGTATGAACCCACCTAATTATCTCCAGCCAAAATAAAGCCGTCATTAACAAGTCATCAAATCCACCCGCTCAAACTATCAACACTTGCAACTGCCGTGACAAAAGATCTTGCCCTCTAGACGGAAAGTGCAACGTGCGGAATACCATCTATCAAGCAGAGGTCACAACATCTCAGTCAAAGCAAACTTACATCGGTCTTTGCGACACATCATTCAAATCACGTTATAGAAACCACACATGTTCCTTTAGAAATGAACGCTACAGAAATTCCACTGAACTTAGTAAATATGTATGGGGTTTGAAAGACAAGAAAGTCGACTATCGCATTAAATGGCGGATTGTTAGGCATGCGAGATCCTATTCAAATGTAACGAAGAAGTGTAATTTATGTTTGTGGGAGAAATACTATATAATTTGTAAACCAGATTTGGCGACCCTTAACAACAGAAATGAGCTTGTAACAAGTTGCAGACATGCAAAGAAATTCCTTCTCAATAGCGTAATTATTTAAGGCTTATTTTTAGCAGCTCACTGGAAACAGTTTGTATTGTTTAACCGTTGCTATGCACCCCAGCCTATAGTGAATTGCTACCGTTATTTTCAAAATCACTGTAAAACACCATGTATTCCTTCTTTTTGGCAGTTGCCTGATGATTTCTTCGTGAGAAGCATGAAACTCGGAGTAGCAAATAAATGTTTTTGACCTAGTTCAAGTCTACGTATCTATTCAAAGCTCTGGTAAACCCATTGAGCACTTTTAGCTGATGATCAATTTATCACGTCATTTCATTTTATAAGCTCCAACTTGTTGAGCACTGTAATTGTTTCATCGTCCACTACTATGGAAAAGATCAACTTGAATTACTCTACCAAGAACATTCCACTGCCACCAAGAAATGAATACATGAAACGACTAATCGAAAAAACTGAACATTTTCTGCGGCGATTACGTTGGAAAGCACACTACTTCCTATCCGGGCAAGCTGAAACATCAACCAAGGAAACCTATGGATTTAAGTCAAGAAACTCACCCCCAAAGATAAACGAATTGATTCCTTTCGAAGAAGGTATGTTGAAACTAATTCATAAAATTGAATTTGATGACAACGCCTCCAAATATAATTTCCAGAGAACATTATACACCGACATCGAAACAAAAATCAAGAAACCAAATAATCTACTTATTCCTGCTGACAAGACTACAAATTATTATTCAATGAACACTGCAACCTATGAGAAGCTGATTACCGGGAATGTAACGAAAACATACAAAAAGTCATGCCCCAAAGTTATAGACCAACTAAACTCCCAATCCGCCAGAGTAGCTAAAAAACTTGGATTAGACAACCGTATCGAAAAACTTGCAGAGAAAGAAGCTTTCATAACCTTGAAAGATCACAAACCTGAATTTCACGACCATCCAACATGCCGCCTTATCAACCCCTCCAAATCCGAGATTGGTATAATTAGTAAGCGAATCTTAGACGAGATCAACACCACCATAATCCAAAAGACACAAATCAATCAGTGGAAAAATACCACCAGCGTACTGAACTGGTTCAACGCCCTACAGCACAAAGAAAACCTCTCATTCATATGCTTTGATGTATGTGACTTCTACCCCTCTATCACGGAAAAACTGCTTGCCAAAGCACTCGACTTCGCCAACAACTACAGACCCATCAGTGCCGACGAGAGAGAAATCATTTTCCTCTCCAAGCAATCTCTACTGTTTTCCAATGATTGCCCCTGGGAGAAAAAATCCTCTGCCAGCCGATTCGACGTAACAATGGGATCTTTCGATGGCGCTGAAACATGCGAACTAGTGGGTTGTTATTTATTGTCCTGTCTAACCAAAAAGTATGGCAACAGCATCGGCCTGTATAGAGACGACGGTTTGGCAGCTTTTAACTCAAACCCTCAACAGATCGAAAGAATCAAGAAGGGCTTCTGCCAAATTTTCCGTGAAAACGACTTAAAGATCACAGTCGAAGCAAACATCACTAAAGTAAATTTCTTAGACGTCACCCTTGACGTCCACTCTGGAAAGCACTATCCCTACACAAAAGAAGGAAACATCCCACTCTACGTTCACAAGAAATCCAATCATCCCCCATCC
>NC_090874.1:977637-985137 GCF_036669935.1 Montipora foliosa
TGCGGAAAGTGCATGTTTATCACAACTTGGAATGTTAAAGTTGTTTGTAATCGTTTTCAGATAATGCTGCTATTCACCATGTTCCAAGGGTAAGGGATATTATTGAAGGTACCGGAGCACTGCTGATTTATTTACCACCCTACAGCCCTGACTACAATCCGCTAGAGGAACTCTTCAGCAAAGTAAAAGGCCACATAAGAAGAAATGACGTTGTTTTTCAAGCCACTGATAACCCAGAAGCCTTTATTGTTGAAAGCTTCCATCATGTGACAAGTCAGGATTGCAATAATTACTTCCAGCATGCTGAGTACATCTAACCTAATATACATGCACCTCTTTGTAACATGCACTCTTTTGTTGCTACTTTATCACCGTTTACTCGATGTTACATTTTACATTCTTCGATCCTTAAACAGAAAAAGAAAACCTAACAACTTCTAAGTGTCCATTTCTCGTAGGATTTTTTCCTTTTGTTAGCGGTATTCATCTTCAGTGAGGACGTTGTCAGCGAGTAGCTGTTTTAAGTCCTTAAGCTGGTTTATCAGCTGTCCCCGTTTTTCAACCTGAAAAAAAATAAGCAAGACAGACTTATTCAAATGTCGATTCCTGGTTTCTTTCTTTTTTGATAACGTAAAATACGTTTCTCTGCACTAACGTCATACGATGTGCTAGGCTGTAGTTGCTGATTCCGGGATCCCAAAGCCGTCATGGATGCGGCTACTGCCGCTGCCACGGTCTCAGCTATAGATGTTCCCTGGTCTGTTTTTTTCTGTGCTGGGGTGCCCTCTCTAAAATAGGGTACGTTTGGAGGTTCGTCCTCAGAATGGTGTGTGCCAACAACCTGTTTAAAAGAACCCTGTGAGCTCTAGTAGCATTTTGCGTGAGTCTTTATTTAATGGTTTACATGATAAAAGCCTTCTCTGATTCAAATTCACTGGGGAACGAGAGTAATCTATTTATACCAGCATATTTGCCCATGCACGAAGTTTGTAATCAGGCCAACGTCGCGCATGTTTTTTTCTGTAAAGCACTGAACTTTCCATCCACTTTGGATTTTTTGGCTCGTTTTTCTGAAACTTCATCCTCGTGTCCTTCATCTTCACTCGAAGAGGTCAGGCCTTTAAAAAAATTTTAACGACAAGTTTAATAAACGTGATATTGCACATGGATACATGAGAGGTTAGTGAATTGTTAAAAGAGTTTCATTCTGCACTTACGCTTCTCTCGTTTCCTCTTATTGCTTTCTTTTTTCATTGACGAAGACATCTCAACGTGTGGGTCAACCCACAAGTTTATTTGGCCATCCACTTCCGTGTCATACACAGACTGTAAAATGCGGGCGTCGACTATGTGAAATTTTTTGTTTCCCCGGCCTTCAATGAAGTACCCGATTTGAAAAGATGTATTTTCAGCTGGTTGCATCAAATTCGAGTACTTTTGAAGCAAGTACTCCTTCAGTTCCTCGGCAAACGTAAATTTGGGAATATCCGTGAGCTCGAAATGCACAAATTTAGATTTCTTTTTCTTGTCCAAGATGCGAAGATGGACTTTGAATTTTTCTGTGCTTGTTTCCTGCTGCATCTCTTCCCGGTGTCTCAACAACAAATCTCAACAACATTGCATCCACGTGGGCCATTTATATAACGTCAGACAAAGGGTGAGAAAAATTATAATTAATTCCCTAGATGATCACCCATAATTAACAACCTATCACGCCCACCACGTGCTGAATACTAGTAGCTGCAACAAAGTGTATGGTTTTCTTTATAACTGGGGGGCCTAAAACTGACGTGATTGTTATAGGTATATGGGAATAGTGCGAATGACCCTTGCAGTTGTTGTAACTTGACTCAAAGACATGTCGAAACATACACTCAGCTTGTGATGAAAAAATTGTAAAAACAGTTCTGACGTGTGTCTGTAAAGTGTGAAATATCCCTTAACACGAGAGATTCACACCTACTTGGCAACTGCACCTGACATGAACTGGGCACGCAAATATAAATATATATCAATATATATTCTGGGGGGTTCAAAATTTTTGCAAAACGCTGTATATATATATATATATATATATATATATATATATATATATATATGGCCTTGTTAAGTGAGACTTTACAGTGTAGCATGCCTTCATTGGCAATTTTCCCTGTTTGGCAAAGCAGGCCCTCAATTTTGAGAGGCCACAATGGCTTGAACACGGGCTACGCCCGTGCTCAAGCGAAAACTCCAGCAGCTATCTTTTAGCGAATTCGTACAGATATCATGGGCCAAACGCCTGAAATTTAGTCAAAAACCGGCTAATGACACTCTATTTACTCAGCCTGGCTCACAGAATGCCGTTCTGGAGAGAAACGCGCAGATAATAAAAAAATATTATCAAGGGCCAAACGCCTGAAATTCAGTCAAAAGCCGGCTGAAGACACTCGATTTACTCAGCCTGGCTCAAAGAATGCCGTTCTGGAGAGAAACGCGCAGATAATAAAAAATATCTAACTGGATTTGTCAAAAGGTGGCTGCAGAAATTGTGAAAACAAGCCAATTCTGCTGCCGTCACAAACTTAAAGAAAAGCTACACTCCCCACCCCTGTGCTTTGGTCAGACAACTGCTAATCACCCACCCACACCACAGTGTGGGTTCACTGTAATTGGTGATCAAAAGCAAACTATCATTCAGGCCTACACTGGTGCAGGGAAAATTGCCAATGAAGGCATGCTACACTGTAAAGTCTCACTTAACAAGGCCACAAACTCTAACTGCAGTTAAAGTTTCAAATATATATATATATATGAGAAGAAGAAAGGTGTATATATATATATATATATATATATATATATATATATATATATATATATATATATATTGCTCAGGGCAATTCTTTATGTTTTTCATTCGACATAATTAATCAGTTGATTTACAGGATGGGTTTCATTTCTTCATTCTACGGTCTATATAAATAAGCCTGCATCATTAACTTGATCCCTCTGATTAGCTGATGCCTAAGTTGGTGTTTGCCTGTGAATCGTTAGTCGATCCTTAGGTTTAAAGCTATGAAGGGGTTTAGGCTTTCCCATCTCACCCGTGTAAGAATCCCGGGATACTCACGTTAGGCCAATTCACTATCTCGATAGCTGCGTTGCCAGCGTGGTTGTCCTGATGGTGCAGTGGTCATCACACCCTACCGGTGTTCAGGGGGACATGGGTTCAAATCCCGCTCACGGCAATTCTTCATGTTTTTCATTCGACATAATTAATCAGTTGATTTACAGGATGGGTTTCATTTCTTCATTCTACGGGGTATATATATATATATATATATATATATATGTACATAGAAGCAATAATTCAATGTAAAACTCTTATTGTACCTGGAGAAGGCTGGATTGGTCAGCCGAAATATAGTACACCACTAAAATTAAATCTACGTTTTATCGGCTCTTGCTTAAAATATTTAGTTTCTCGACTTGAAAGAACGCCGATCAGATCAAGCCACTGATCCAACGTACACCGACAGGAAGATTGTCCGCCTTTGCTTGCTTCAAAACTCTGGAATTTAAAAAGTATGCACTATGACAGCATTGTCCAATTGATGTTAGGAAGATTAAAATCCTCAAGCAAAAGTATAATGCATGTTGCTGGAAGTTTCTCAAGCGATAGTGAAAGCTGAACTAGGTAATTGAGGTCACTGTTAGGAAGACGATAAAATACTCAAACATAATATGTCGAGCAACGGGGTTGAAATGAATTTCACACCATAATACTTCGCATTCAGTTTCGAGATCACTTTGTCGGTAAAAGCAAATAATATCTCCAACAGCTAGCGTAACGCCACCTCCTCCTTAGTATTTAATAAGATCTGCTTTCTCCGGACAGTTTTTAAAGCGCGCAAAAATATCACTGTATTGGTAAGCATCACCGATAGGAAAACCGATAATCTCGAGATGCACAGAACGTATAAGGAATAACTATAGTAAGCAGCGTCCTAAATGGAAAGAGATAAAGGCGAGCCGAGAAAAAGCTGAGAAAAAGCTGTGAAATTCGCATGCGTCTAGCTACCTCGGGGGATCCCTTAGTCCCGAATTACACCGTAGGACCTTTTGGCGCATGCGGCATGACTGACGATTGCCGCAGGGTTAGCAAAAAAAAAAAAAAAAGATTTAAGCCCGGTTTACACGACAGAAAATGTTCGGCACGGCTCGTGTGAAATTGGCACGGGTGCCTAAACAGAGCTCGGCAAACTTTGTTTATACTACACCATTTTTACCGTATCAAAAATATCGTGCCAAGATTTTTGGGCCCGGGTAAGTTCTCTTGTAGACATGCGCTGTTCAATTATAATCAAGAACGTCCGCGTGATTTTGGTGGAGAATGAGCAGCCATCTTGAAATATACGCAAAAAAACTGCTAGCCTATATGAATTAAGGCTCAAATTTGGCCCTTTAAAGTGTCTACACTACTTGTTCTATCCGAACCGTGCCTATTTTTTCAGCACCCGTACCATTTCTACCCGTGCTCGGACTACCTCGCCGAAGGTCTCAGCACGGGTAAGAATTTTGGTTCGGCATGGATGAAATTTGGGACCCGTGCCAATTTCACCCAAGCCATGCCAAAAAATTTCTGTAGTGTAAAACGGGCTTTAAAATGTTACGGCAAATTTTCTGACGTACACGGCAATCGTAAACAAGCTGTAGGCCTGTCGTAAGAATGCCACATGCGACAAAAATTGGCCCTGAGGCAGTGATTGGATGGGCACCAAAAGCCCATTATGTGCATCTAATTGCCTGCATTTCTTGGTGTACTTAATAAGTGTTCAAGCGCTAGCAGTCCCGGCTGCGAAGACCTACACAATTCATTATTGTTCCTACAGAATTATCTATCAGTTATCACAAACGAAAAATAGATGGCAGACAAATTAACAGTTGCTTGAAACATCTCACGCTATGACCGAGAAAACAAGAGCTTAGGAAAGAACTCAGGAAAAAATTGAATTTTATTGAGCAAGCTTAGTTTAACGGACAATAATAATTATTAGTATAAATACACAGGTGATTATACAAAATCGCGTGCTCTCATTGGCTCGCTATCTCGGATTGTCAGCCGATAATCACCTCGACGGACAAAATGGCTGCCAGTAGTCGTTTTGCCACTGTAAGTGGAGATGATTTCGCGTTGAAATGTTTTATTTTTCTCTTTTTTGAAATAATCACCTGTGTATTTATACTAAAACAATTATTCGCCTCAGGCTCAGTGATTATCGGTGAATATTCACCTCGACTTCGTGTCGGTGAATATTCACCAATAATCATTGAGCCTGAGGCGAATAATTGTTAATTGTCTAATAGGTTTAGTCTATGAAAAATAATAATAAAACAATTACAATGATAATGACAGGAATAAACAAAAAGAGTAATGTTAAAGAATTATGCTACTGGACAACGATTATTTACGAGAAAAAAATGTCCCGAAAACAGAATATAATATTTTTTTTTACTGTGTCCTTATTTTACACTCTTCCATTCTTAAACTATTCTGCAGCAACTGACAATAATAATTTACAGGTGCATTAATAGTTCAAAAAACAAAGGTTTTTCTGGACATGTCTGCAATTCAGTTTCCATTAAGGGAAAAAGATAACACCGGTGCCTCTGCTAGAAGGTGCATGCAAGAGAGGATCATCCTGTCTTGGTGCAAGACAATAATATTTTCCAAAATGGAATAAGAAAGTTGTACAGCAAGACCAGGTTTGCGAAAGAAAGGAATGTCTCGCTACTATGATTAATACTTATGAATATTTGGTAAATGGGTGCTATCATTCACAATTACACTCTTATATCAGAACGTCTAATTTTGGAGCTGAGGCTGGACGTTCTTATCTATTGTCGCGAAGTGAGGCTGAAAACGTTCTCAAGATGTTTTAAAATTTATATCAGACTTTGTTTCACCTGATGACTTTGATGGCGTTGACCTTATTTTGGAACGACTATAATTAAAATGAGAACTGCTCATTATTGCAAACTGAGACGTATATCATGCAATAAGAAAACCATTGTTATGTTATACAAAATATGCCCTTACGTATTTGTGTCAATTTAAATTACAGATGAGCAAAATTAAAATGTTCTTAATACGTTCTTAAAGCTTTGGTTAATCTGTATAAAAAAGGGTTCTTACAAGAAAGAAAAAAAAGTGTGTACCTTAGAACATTTTGGAAAGTAAACATGTTGTTTTACAATAAGACCCGGTTTGCGAAAAAACGGAATGACGCACTGCAATTAAATATTCATGAACATTTGGTAATGGGTGCCGTCATTTACAATTACCTAAGAAACGTTTTGGAAAATAAACAAGGTGTTAAACAGCAAAGCTCCGGTTTGCGAATAAATATCAACGACGAAGATGTTGAAACACGCAGAACAACGTTCTAGTTTATGTCGTCGTTAGCACACCTTCCTAAAGTTACTCCGGTTAACAGCCTCACAACAGCAGCACAGCCTTTTTTTCGATTCTAACCCTTCGACTTCCGGGAATGATCAGTATTTAAATTCTCCTCATAATTTCAAACAATTTTTCAGAATAAAGATCATTAGAGCTAAGGGATATTGTCTTGATATAATACCAAATTTCATGAAAAGCAAACAAGTAAATATTTGGCGCCAGTTAGCAAAATGATTTTTTAGATCACTGGAGGATTAACGGATTTGGAGAAACTTTCAGCATTAATTCTGCAGAGGCTTTCTGCAGATGGACCAAACTAAAGAAAGCCTCTTATACAGAATCCTTAAACATCCGTTAACTTAAGCGATTTCTTTAGTTACCACACAAATTTAACAACTTCACCAAAGTCATTGTCACTTAGGGATATTGCAAAACTAGCTACAATCAATGCCAAAATAGTTAGGACGCTAACGCCAGGATGAGACTGAAAACCTCTCAGACGTCAGAAACTAAGCGTAACTGTCAAAATTGAACTAAACCCTTCCAAATAGAAGTCCCCCCCCCCCTCCCCCGAATCAATGTTGAAATACACAGGGAAATGTCTGTTCACTGTTGGCAACAATGGGGAAAGAAAACCAACTTCAAAGGATTTCAAAGGATGAGTGCTCTTCATCGCAGAGAAAGAGATAGACATTTAACAAATCGAATGGGGTTCAGCGTTATCTGTGCTCTTATCGACAATGATATTCGTCATCACAGTGGTAATTTACAAATGTATTAACGATGACTTGTTTTTGGCCGATATCTTCCCCTTTGAAATCACAGAAAGTCTCAGGGTGTCTCAAAGCAGTTTTCCATGACAATTTGAAAGACTCTCCCATTAGATCCAGAGGCAATGGCTGTACAACTGTTCCTCATATGACGGTAACGTTGGGGTAACTTATTTTTAACAAGATGCACGCATTATTGTGATGTCACCGTAGCAATAGACAGGCGTCATATATTTTAGCTTTAAAACACATCTTATTTCTTTTCTAATTCCGAAGAAAACAAATACTTTA
>NC_090874.1:995137-1000137 GCF_036669935.1 Montipora foliosa
TATCCGAGGTTGAGAATTTAATAATCACCGATAATCACTGAGCCTGAGGCGAATAATTGTTTAGTATAAATACACAGGTGATTATTTCAAAAAAAGATTTAAAAAAAAACATTTCAACGCGAAATCATCTTCACTTACAGTGGCAAAACGACTACTGGCAGCCATTTTGTCCGTCGAGTTGATTATCGGCTGATAATCCGAGATAGCGAGCCAATGAGAGCACGCGATTTTGTATAATCACCTGTGTTTTTATACTAAATTCGATTATTTCACGTTGTCTTACAGAGAACGTAAAGGAAGTTACTGAAATACGTGCCGCACGTCTTTACGAAACCAATAGTACTCGCATTGCTTTCTGCATTGTCGTCGCCGTAGCCGTATCTTAAATCGCTCTTTATTGGTTAGAGTGGTTTTCAATTCAGTTTCGAAAGTAATTAGCGAATTGCTTTGGTTTTGTATTTACTTCACTCAGTAATTAGTTGAAAGTTCTCGCGCCATTTTTTCAACAAATCATGAGTGAAACCAAAACCAATCGTGGCTTGTGCGTGCACATTTTCCCGCGCTTTGTGTCGGCTACGTGTAATTACTTCGAGTTTTGATTGGTTTACTGGATTGTCTCACTCCTTTTTGATTGGCCAAAGTAATTACTTTGGTTTTGGTTTTACAACACTCATTTGAAAACCGCTCTATTCCACGCTGTTGACGGAAAGAAAATTTACTGAAATACGTGCCGTACGTCTTTACGAAACCAATCACGGTACTCGCATTGCTTTTTGCATTGTCGTCGCCGTAGCCGTATCTTAAATCGCTATTTATTGGTTATTCCACGCTGTTGACGACGGAATTCGGCCAGGAAATGTACTAAAATGCGTGCTGCCATGCAGCACAACCATTTGGCGTTACGGTTGTCTCGTAGACGGCTGCGGTAACGGGAACTCTTCACAACAATTACAATTTTGGTTATATAAGTATAGGTAATAAACACTAGGGAAATCATTTGATTTTGGACAAAACGGCAAGTGAAACTATTCCTTAATTCCACGATTATATTTGATTAGCTATAAATGTCATGGGTGACAAATTATGCTCATAAGACGCCATTTTGAAACTGTAGGAAAAGTTGCCATGGCAACATTATAATTTCACTTGTGAAAATATAAATTAACGCTGAAATTTCGCCCAAAAATTAAAAGGTAATTTGTCACCATTACAGTTCATTCCTTTGCCGAAAATTTGCAAACTAAGAACATTTGAAACCAAAATGTTAGCTAGGTTTTTACGAAAAAGGGAGTACACAAGTGTAAGTAAGTACATATTTCCGTATTTAGTTTAAGTATGGCAAGCCGTTTGTAGCAAAATTTAATCTTAGATATGTATGTTCAATCCTTTAAATAAAGGTTTAATTTAAAGTCATAAAAGGCATTCAATGCAATCCAATCCTTAAATTTTATATGCAATGCAATACCGCAAATATTGATTCAATCCAATCCTTAAATTTTATATGTAATGCAATACCACGAATATTGATTCAATGCAATCCTTAAATTTATATGCAATCCGAAAATATATGTTCAATCTTCCTGGGACGAGCGCGGCCATATAGAACCAGAGTAAACTGTGCAAGGTATAAAACAAAAGATGGCAGCAGAGTGAGAAGAAAAATTTGACATAGAAGTGGAGTTTCCCAATTTTCTGGGAAAACTTGTGGATAAAACCGAGACAATATATTATTTGAGAACTTTGACACAGAAGCTGCAGAAACGCAGGCCGAAGTTCTTGATCAAACAATTAGCCTGCTTAGGTTGATGAAAGAGTGTTGCAACCCTAGACACGAGGGACAAGGAAAATCTCGATTCCATCGCTGGTGCCTTAGTAGATGTGCTTAATGTGCTTCGTCCCCGGACTATCACTTTATCTACTGTGGCTCATCTCAAGGCATTATTTTCGGGATCTAGCTTCGCCAACCTTTGTCTGACTCTTCGACGTTGAATCCGTAACCCAATAGATTTCAGGTAACCGGCTATTATGTTTCATCTAGACGCACTCCCATGGTTGTTTATGTAATCTTGAATGATCCGGTCGAGTCGTTCATCGGGTAAGTCGTTCAAAGCCCCTCATTTCCTATAAACCATACTCTGCTACTCATCTGTTAACTGTCCACCTCGAAACTCCGAGTGAATTCCCAGTGAATTCTCCAAGTGAATTCCCAGTCCTCGCAGTTCTTCTAGCATCTCAACAGGAATTTTGAGAGAAGGTCTTCCGGGATTTTTTCCTTTATCCCTATCTATCGTACCTGAATCCGCAGCCATAGCAGACGGAGTGATAGTCCGGCGACGAAGTACAGGAGGCACATCTACTAAGGCCCCAGCGATGGAATCGAGATTTTCCTTGTCCCTCGAGCTCGTGTCTGGGGTTGCAACACTCTTTCATCGACCTGAGCAGGCTAATTGTTTCATCAAGAACTTCGGCCTGCGTTTCTGCAGCTTCGGTGTCAAAGTTCTCAAATAATATATTGTCTCGGTTCTATCCACAAGTTTTCCCAGAAAATTGGGAAACTCCACTTCTATGTCAAATTTTTCTTCTCACTCTGCTGCCATCTTTTGTTTTATACCTTGCACAGTTTACTCTGGTTCTATATGGCCGCGCTCGTCCCAGGAAGATTAAACATATATTCTCGGATTGCATATAAATTTAAGGATTGCATTGAATCAATATTCGTGGTATTGCATTACATATAAAATTTAAGGATTGCATTGAATCAATATTTGTGGTATTGCATTACATATAAAATTTAAGGATTGGATTGAATCAATATTTGCGGTATTGCATTGCATATAAAATTTAAGGATTGGATTGCATTGAATGCCTTTTATGACTTTAAATTAAACCTTTATTTAAAGGATTGAACATATATATCTAAGATTAAATTTTGCTACAAACGGCTTGCCATATTTAAGCTACCAATCAGGTAGATATAACTACTACCGACCTACCCATACGGTAAACTACCAATCCATTTAATGCCCTTAATAACCTTATTGCTTACTGTGAACGAGATGAGACTTACAACAGCGAAAATTGTTTATTTTCTGTTAACTTCTTCAGTGGCGTTGCTTAATTCAATTAATCTCCCTACCGAATCAAAGTACACGAGGGGAAGGTTTGCACAGCGCTCATTATATTCAATGCTTCTTCTTACAAGTTAGCTCATACAAGACCTCGCATTTGATTTTGTGAATCAACTTGTTCAATAATTTGGATTTCACGATTTTATTGCAGCGAAGCTGCTACAAAGAATTTAAGACATAGTGGGTGTGTCTTAATTGACCACCGTCTAATCAGATTAGAGCTTAAAATTAAGCAGAGACGCACATTATGATACACCGTTTTGATCCACCAAAGGCAAGGTAGTGAGCTGTTTTCGTTTTTAATTGTTCTTGACACTCCCACATTTACATTGCCAAGCATTTTTTTCTCCTTGCACACGATCAGTTTAAAAATCTGGGAGGGGCTACTCTCTTGGAATGCAGTGTTGACTTCCAGTTTCCATCCGTGCCGCAAAAACGTGTCGCGCTCCTAGAAGATATCGCTCCCGGAATGCATTCCAGCGCTCTGGGTTCGAGCCCACATACACCACAGCTCACTCAGCTTTCCATCCATTTTGGGTCGAGATAGGACGCAGTTCTTTACAACCTCTAATTTCATTGGATCTCTTCAGGACGCAACTATATTCTTTTTGGAGTTAGGGTCCATTGTTTCTTTTGTATCGTTCTTTGTGTCCATTGTTTTCTGAACCAATCCCGAGAGCGGTTGTAATAGCTGCGTACTGACCCTTGGGGTCGGTAATTGAGTAACAGCATATACGATGGGCGAGGTGTGCCAGTGAGTGCAACGGGATTGCAGTAGCGCCAAACCCAACCACATAAAACAACAATAACAACGATAAAAGCAATAGAAAAAATCTGAAAGGGAACTTTTAAAATCAGTAGCCCATGAATAGGAAAGTACAGCTTCATTGTATTTGTGGAGCGGCGTTTTTACAGACCGAGTGGGTCTTAGATTGATTTTCCTGCGAAACCAGACATTTCCAGCTAATCACAAATCTTGCATGAGAAATAAATAACCGTGAAATTGAGAATGGTCGCTCGTGCAAATCAAATCTGATTTAAGATGTTGTCTAAAATAGCTTGATCTGTGAAAATGGCGTTCTATAGACCTAGTATTGGAGTTTTAGGCTCCGTGTTATGGGCTTCTGTGAAAATCTATAGGTGTAAAGTTAAAGGCATGTTATAGACCCATTTCCAAGTTTTAATATGTAAAGCTAAGGTACCTTTTTCTCTTTTCTGAGCACACACCGATAGGTTTTGAGATCTCTTTTTGCAAATTTCTTAAGTTTAGGGGCTACGGTTTTGTTGTTGTTAGCTACGGTCCAATGCTATTGGGAGTTTTAATGCAGTTTATCTGCCTTAAAGACACGCCACGAACTGATTAGCCTCGTTTCATCCCAAGGACTAAATCTTTTAGTAAGTAATTCATCTAAGGTTTAGATTTGTCCAACTGAAATGCACAAATAAACTTTGGGTTGGGATGAAGTACTCCCATACAGGCACTCTTGGCCCATAGACTCACAGAATGGAAGGGTTCCCATGTAAACATGAGTCTTAAATCCCTTAGACTAGGAACCTCTTTTAGGGTATTGTGACTTGCATCCCTGAAAAGGAGTATCGTTTTGCAAACCCAGATCTACTGCGATATTTTTGCGATAGTGGAATAACCTACTCTCTTTCAAAGAGAGGATAACGTGAGATTTTTTGTTTTGCCTTTTAGGTGAGCGGCATAAGAAAATGAACAACATTTTCATAAACTACGAAGGTCAGGACACAGGCTGGTGTCACTCTGAAAGAAAGAAAAAACAACAACAAAAACGATAAGCTAGAATGTTACATATGTAATTTATCACTATTTGTACGAGCGATTTCAGAGTAAAAAGAGTAAAAATG
>NC_090874.1:1005137-1007637 GCF_036669935.1 Montipora foliosa
CGCTTTGAATAAAAATCCACTAATTCACGGCATTCCATACCGAGATGAAGCGCAAGTAGCGCATGAGTAACGTTTTAGATGGCGGTGGTGTCGCGCGAGAGTAAGGCTAATTTTGTTTTTGATTAAAAGCGGAAACAGGGCGCGAAAACGTTTCCCGTCAATATTCTTCACGTGAATGCGGTACGAACTTCACTCGGATACGAAACTAGTTTCGAAATGAAATACTCAATGGTGCTACTGGAAGAGATGTTATGGTAACCCCGGTGAATTAAAGAAAGATTTTTTTTACCGATGGTGACTCGGGGATACTCGGGAAAAATCCGAGCGCTCCCGAACAACCTCTCGACCCCACGACCTTTCGATTACTAGTTTGGAGCTACAACAGACGACTCGCTTGAGCTAGGACATTAAACTTGGTTCATGTGACAATTGTTTGCCAATACTCAATTATGCATCACTTGAACAGCACATACGTCAGGCATAATTACAGGCTTGGTGGTATTGTAATTCGGTTTCAGGAATAAAATGACAGACACCTTGTCCAGCGCAAAAACATCTTCTTATAGTCAGGATCCTTGTTTCAACTATTTTCATTTATTCTTGCAAGATGACTTCCACACATTTTTAACTCTCCATAGTTGTGTCTGGAGCTTAACACATTTTTTTACGTCTGATGACATTATCCTAGTGCCCCAGGAAAGTGGGAGATTTTATTCATATTCCCCTGTCATAAAAAAAAAAAACTCTCCATATCATCGGATGACGCCATAGGGCAAGCAACTTGGTCTCACCTTAGAACACTAGGTACCAGTCCCTTGTAAAATCCTTTTACTCCTTCATATCTAAAACGTCCAAGAAGAGAACCACGAAACTCAGTAAAAACGAATGCAATTATCAATAGTGGTGATGGTGTAACGTGCTCGTGTGAAAGAAGATAAACTAGGTGCTACGCAACAGACAAAAATACTCCCGGATGCGACCCACGTAACACAGGTCACATGGTTTACCCGTTTAACTACGAGAATTCC
The DNA here is from genome assembly GCF_036669935.1 of Montipora foliosa. Lineage (NCBI taxonomy): Eukaryota > Metazoa > Cnidaria > Anthozoa > Scleractinia > Acroporidae > Montipora > Montipora foliosa. Next base: position 1,006,166 of record NC_090874.1, read on the forward strand.
TGGTGATATGAATGGATGGATACATCCTTGTTTATTCCACCATTTGCAGTTTTAACAGAATTACTGGGTAGGCATTTTCTTCGATTATTTTCTATGAATAACCGTTTAGAATCAGTGTGGTCGTTAGAACAATATGCTAGATGATTGAGTGCTGTGTGGAGCTCTCATTTTCTTTTCAGTTTCATTTACCTTTGAATTATTATTGAAATAATTGAAAAAAACTTGAGAAGTGGCAAAGGGGATCATGAACACAATCCCTTCCCTCCAAGGTGACCTAGATTGAAATTCCAGATGACACCGTAAGTGGGCTCGGTTTGCGTTGACTCTCAATTTTCCCCTGACATCAAAGGTATTCCTCCTGAGGTTAATCACCAGGGCCCGGTTATTCGAAAGACGATTAACTTAATCCAGGATTAGCGTAAACTTTTGTTTTATGTTTTCAACTTTTTGATGAGAGTTTCTTTTCCTTATTTCTATTTTTCAAGATTAACTTCTTCTAATGTAAAGTTTTGCCGACTATCAGCGTTTAAAAGCATTTGGGAGTAGAGAAATAAACTCCTTGGTTAATTTTTAACCTGGGATTAGCGTTAATCGGCTTTTGAACAACCGGGCCCAGGAGCGCTTCAGTTTGACCCTCTTGAGCTGCGTTGCTCACTCTGCTTGCGAGGGCGATTGGTCAATAGCTACATGTACTGATATCATTATGTTAAATAATAGGCTGGCTTAAGGCGGCCGCGAACCCATGACCCTGAAATGATTAATAAGTTAACTCGCAATAGACCATTCTTAACCCATCGCAAGGAGCTGAGTTCAGTGCAACTTTTTGTACAGGCAATTCACCTTTATCACTCGGCGGCCATTTTGGAGTCTGTGGGGAATAAAGGCTTTGCCTTTGCATTGTCTTTGCGCATCTAGCCTCACACTGGATGACAGGCTAGACGTGCAAAATCTTTTGTTTGGATATTGGGGATATGCGTCTATCAGTTCTTTTCATCGGAATGAGAATCGAAAAGGCCGTTTTTGTTCATAATCATCTTGTTTGTGATGTAACGATAATTTCAGTGGTAAAGAATTCTACATTACCATTTTTGAGCTTTAAACTCATGATTAACTGAAAGATTTTCCCGAAACACCCTAAAAGAACGTGACATAGCCCCTTTAAGGTCGTCATTGTCACGCCAACGCTTTGATGTCGATTTTATCCCCTCGTAGGCTGGTACTGAACCCTAGGCACCTCTTCTTAAAGTGAAAAACCTTAAATAACGATGACCAAAACCAGGTTTTATGATCCCGCAAGACTGAGCACCCTATGCAAACCATTGTTTTAATAAAAACCGCTGGTCAGCAACCTGGTTCTGGTCATTGCTGTCTAAGGTCTTCCTCTTCTTAAAGGCTCGAAGAACTGGTTGCCTGATTGGTAGTCTCGTCACACGACCAAGCCAGTCAGTGACGCGTTGATGTGCTACGAACAT
>NC_090874.1:1052637-1072637 GCF_036669935.1 Montipora foliosa
AAATTGTTTGCTGACGGACACCAGATTGCAAGCGAAAACATCGGTACCGGATTTGAACTGGGAACACAGGACAACGCCAGGCTTGGAGTGAGGCTTGGCGATGGGAAATTCTTCAGAGGCAAGATTTCACAGTTGAAGGTGTATAATGTAGCTTTGTCCCCGGAACAAATGGAGGTGTCAAAAAATCAGTTGTAACTTTCAATCCAATCCACGTTCAAATCAATTTAGTTGTTAAGTGACAAAGGAGAACAAAAAAAAATGATGGCCGCTATCAGGCTAGTCCAGTCGGGTTTAACGATAGAACAGCAAGGGATGTCATTACAGCATTTTAAGGTCATCCTCTTTTTTATCTCCGTTTAGCGTCGTAGGACTGACCCAAATTTTTGGCATTTTCAAACAAAACAAAACAAAAAAAAAAAAAAAAAGGAAAAGACCAACCGACCCAATGTCAGGAAAAGCATTCGACCCTAAACGAAAAGAAAAGGGGATGGCCTAAAATAAAGTAAGGTAAAAAGTAGCCATTAACCCTTTCACCGCCAGAAATGCAAATTGACACACATACTTTACTCTGTGTAACGCCAGACGATTTTACTCGTCAATGGGGAAGCCCTCAGCAGTGAAAGGGTTAAGATATGAAATTTAAATGTAGAAAATTAAAAAGAAAAAGAGATTTACAGTCTGTACGTCTTTATAGAGTACACAGGTGTACATGCAGAATAAAACTATACAGGGTGCAATACAGTCACAGATAATGATTAGCATTTAGAAATCAACACGAAAAAGTTGATGTAAGTTATTTTGGGTGCATTCTCTTTGGAGTATATTGGCTATTATCATTCCGGATTAGGAATAACAGAATAAACGGAATATAAATTTGCAAAAAAAGAACGCAAATTATGAAACAGAATATTTTTGGCGAAGTGACCTGGGAACTATTGTATCTGCGCATGTGCCAGTTGCGTTGGCATGGCGACTGTAATAATTTTCCAGAAAGTTTAGCACACGCAATGTTGAAATATGGCCATAAGTACTAGTTTTTTTTTGGCAGTTCCCTCGTTTTTTCTGTTTGCTTCTTCGTCTTAAATGGGAAGATGACAATTATTTGTTTGTGCTTGTGAGTGCTTTTCGTAGTGCAAATGCGTTCCCATATGATCTTCGTCTTGCCGTTGTGTTGACGTAATTGAAGAGAAGGTTCGTGGGTTTTGCTATCGGTAGCAGAATGAACGGAATAGTATACCGTTCATTCCGAAAACGGAGTGGGTCCCAAAAGAACACGAATACCGTCTATTCCTTGTATTCGTATTCCGGAATCGTACCAAAATAACGCGCCCTTAATGATGGTGGTAAATTTTTAGATCAGAATAAATTGACCTTAAAATAACTTGAGGTAATGACTTGTAGTAGCTATTGCCAAGAGCCAACAAGACAGCCAATGTCATACATACTTTGCAGATTTGTATCAGAGTACCATTTTTAGAACACAATAGTAGTTGTAATTTTTTATTTCAAAGTAATGCAACTCAACTTATCTGTAATTTTTGAGCTCCCGTAATTTTAACAGGAAAGTAAAATAATTAGGATGGATAAAATCCATGCTTGCCATGTACAAAATCGCCAAAGCGTTTTCAGGGTGAAACATGTCTGGGGAATCAAACTCTTTCCGATTTCCTTGCATGACACATGAAAGTTGTTTCACTTGTACAATTTTTATTTCGCAAGATACAACCATGAATTATACGTTACACATTGATCGCTTAAATGTGCACTTTACAGATCTTATTTCCTTTGAAATTAAACTAAATTGTTCGCAACTCAATGGTCACAAAACGACAAACAGCGGCCGATAAGAACATTCACGCTGGTTCAGTCCCGAGCTAGTTCACTCAGTATAGACACGACGGTTCGAAAAGATATATTAAAACTCTTTGAAGACCCTTTTTCAAGGCCTTATTTAAAGCGAGCATCTGTTGTATTAAACATTTCTGTCTACTTACATGCCAGAGTGTATTTGCGGTGGCCATCGGGTCCTGTCTGTTGCTTTTATTAAAAGGAGTCCACAACTAATGGGATAGGCTGAAATCGGAGGAATTCCCAACAAACATCGACCGTGGAGGAAAAACACGATATTATTTCAATAGTGTTATTTAACTCGAGACAAGAGCTGGCCACATTCTCAACGGCCACAGGCTGGCCACAGGCAGGTAATCTTTTCCAGTAAGGCCACCGTTTCTTCGACGTAAGAAAACTTCAGTGACCGATTTTGCAAGTGTTTCTTTGTGATAAAAGTTTGTTTCAATATGGTTGTCATTTGCTTCAGACAACCCTATTTTTGTTTATGAGCCACTCACCCGCTCCTCTTCAAAGTTTTTTTTTACTATTTCTTTTATTGTAGGCTCTTTCGTATCCCTTTCCCTGAGAAAACCACACACCTGACAATGAAAGAAACATTCTATGATTATGAATCGACTTAAATAAAAAGGCAAAATGCATCGAAATCGACGCCAATTTTCTTACCTGTTCAACAGAACTGTCTGTCGTGGAAGTCAACGCCATTTTGGCATATTCCAAACAAGCCCGCAGTGAATTAAGCCGCAAAAGTCGCGAAAAAAATGGTCAAAAACTGAAAATAAAGGAAATTACTAAAAGAAGGAACCGCGGACCGCGGAAACTCCGGAACCCTCGGAGTAATTGGTTTTATGTTGCTGTCATGCACTTAATAAAACAGTTCCATATTGTTTGATTTGGTATAGTTATTTCAACAATTTTTACCGTATCCTAAAGTCATATTTAATTACCTCCCTTTAAAAATATCAGAACACCATCCCCCACTATAGATGTCAATAACAGGCAAAAAGGAACCGAAAAAAGAACATTACTTCTGAGATATACAGGCAATATGAAATGCTTTTACTTGGTTAGGTATGTGAAAAGGTATGATGATGTTAAGTTAAGGGCACAGCAGTGACAAGGCGTTTTTTTTTCAGCAGAATTAAAAAAGTTGGGTCATATGATCTCTTCTGACTTTATTTATATTATTTTAGAGGTAGTTCATGGTGGATTTCATGTGGTTATTCATCTCTCATATGTCCCTTCCCTCACTTAATATGCTACATTGTGTAGATAGCAGTGATATTGTTAGAAATTGTCAGAGTGAGTCCCTGGCACCCACCCCATGAAAAGTAATGAGTCCCAGACCAAACCAACATTCAAATGCAATGCAAATACCCAACCTCTGCAAGAAATAGTCGTGATCTCTGGTGGACCTGAATAAAACACATACCAAAATGATAACAGGTAATTCGTTCATAGGTAGGTATCGTGGAAAATATCCGTGCTGAGATCTCGGGTTGTCCCTTTCGACTGTGTTAACAAAATTTAAGACGCGAAATGGCCAACTTTTAAATCGGAACCTTGATCGTTCAGGCCTTCCCTCGTTCCCTTCCTTTTTCCCCAAACCAAAGAAATGGGAAAACGAGGAAGGTCTGGATCCGTCAATAGCGTTTTTGTGTAATTTAAACAAAGCTCTTCTAAGTGTGCTAGACAGCTTAATCATTGGCTCACTCATTGAGGATGCTATGTGAAGGTGACGCGTGATTTCAGGGGGCAGAATTTCGTGACGCATGAAAAGAGCTTAAAAATAACTGCGATCCGCTAATTGATAGCCTACATAGCTTGACGCGTGATTTCTTTATTTTAGACCCTGAAGACTAGGATCAACCACGTTTGGCAATTCGTTTTTTGTATATTCTGCCATACATTCTCCTTTATAATACAGGGTTATCAGTTACAAGAGGAACCGCTCGCTCTTGCCAATGCCCTCTTCCCTAGCTCCTTCGAATATCCAGCGAACAAGCAACTAGTTAACATAAGGAGAAGAAAGTTCACTGACGCATGCCGTGATTTTGACTCGCCATCATTTCATGTGTCAAGAAGTAATCGAGTACATTTCATTGATGAAACTGGTGTTGATGGTGGAGAATCTCGACGCGAATTGTACAGGCTTTTGGTAACCGCAACATGTACAATGACTGGTCTGTTGGAAGGAAGTGACGGAAGGAAAGTTCCAATGCATAATTGCGCAGCGATTAAAGCTGGGAAATTTAAGCAGGAATGATGGCAGGAATGTTTATGGTTGATGTAGGCCCAGGCCCAAGACCGCTGTTAGCTTTATTTGCACATTTAGTGACCTGCAGGCTCCATGACAGATTTGACGTGACACAAATACCAAGGTCTTTGTTTCTGATACTGTGTTCAATTTATTGCCACATAAGTAATATTCAGGAAATGATGTGTCATTCTTTTTTTGAAATTCTTATAGCTTCACACTTGGTCAAATGCCCCCTTGGTTCCACTCGCCCTGGCAGTTTCCAAGCAACTTTGATAGAATATGTCTTCTCCTAAGGTCGTGAACTTGATTTGGTTTGGAAACGAGGTGATTAAAAGACGTATTTGGTACGCCCGGTCAATAAGTTTTCATTAACAATGTTTTTATTGTCGTTGTTGTTGTTTGTTTGTTTTTTTTTTTTTTCGAACGTCCTTTTTCGGTATTTCCTGAAAACAACTCGCCTTCGTTTCTTGCCTGGTTTCTCTGGCCTGTCTTTGCTGTTCCAGGCCGGATTCATCACAAATAAGCCGTTCTCCTTTATGTATAAACGAAAGGCTTTTACACAGGTTTAATTTAGTCTTGTAATACTTTGTGGTGAATGGTAAATTGGTGCAAGTGAGAATCTTACGGCCGTTCTGGAACAGTACTTCTTCCACGTGCATTTCTGATAATTTATGTACCAGGAGCAGCCTTAAGTCCGTACTCCCCCACCCCCAAGTTTATTGTGACTCTGTCATGTAACGATCTTCAAACATGATTTTCTTGAAAAGCCTTGACGTAGAATACACACCTTATTCCAAAATGGCCGCTGATTTCTGGGGATATAAATTGGCCCCTTGTTGGCTCGTTCAAGATAAAATATTTTTTTGAATTTTAAGCTTAAGAACGAGGCATCAAGAGCTAATTTGAATAAAAACAAAAGAATATTAAAATGACGGGCATTTTGGAATAAGGTGTACATAATACGTTCTAAAACCCTCGGGGATATTCTAAAATGAGATTTGTTTGGTACACATGAAGTGATTTGCTTCTATTTGTACCAGAATAAATACCATTTTTGTGGTAGTAAATACAACTCTTTTGAGCCATTTTATCGCCATATATATTGTTGTTCATTTTGTGGAACAAAATCCTTTTTCAAGTAGTTTTTTAGCCAAAATCTACATACCTAATCCCCTTCCCACAAATGTCAATGTTTTAAGTTTTTTACCGCTTTTTTATGTTTTATGAGCATTTTGCCGAAAAGAATGCAATAAAAAGGGTTTTGTTGCCATCATTGCGTATTATCGCCAATGTTGTTCAAACAGAAATGACATGAGTACCCTTTGAGGTAAGAAATATAATTTTTCACAGTCGGAGAAACATGGAAGGCATAATAAATAAATACTCAAGTTTTCTCGGTTCTTCTAGCTGGTGTATAAGTAGGAACAAGGAAATTTCGATGTTCCTTCGACCTCAAGTGAAAGAAAGGAGATGGAAATTTCCATGTACCATCGATCTCAGTTGAATGAAAGAACATGGAAATTTCCATGTCCCTTCCACCACGGCTGAACAAAGGAAGAACCGATTAAGCCACTTTTTAAAAATAAGCATCCACTTTAACCTTTTCACTGATGAGGGCTTCCCCATTGACGAGTAAAATCGTCTGGCGTTATACAGAGCAAAATCTTCTGGCGTTAGACAGAGTAAAATCTTAAAGTGTCAATTTGCACTTTTGGCGGTGAAAGTGTTAAATAACGCATCCAAAAGTAACAGACGGTTTAGTGCCCAAGGGACGAATTTGTGGATTAACTTCTTTCACTAAGTACGAGCTATTACTGGTATTCTGTTTTATCGTTGTCGTTCTCTTTCGCTCTCCTTTTGTTTCTGTTCTAGACATAGGTCCTCCAGGCATCATGCAACCTTATCAGAGCTTCTGAAGATGTGCAAAAAATTGCAATAGAGAGAAAAAAGCAGCTACAAGCAAATTAAAAATAAAGACTCAGGTTTAAGTTTGCATCCCGGTGATGCCTGACTTGAATAACTGCATAGCCACCAGTATGGACCACAAATATCATGATATGTCAAACTGGATTGAAACCAGCGAAAAATGCTAAAAGAAAAGCGTTTTCCGCCTGAACACGAAAAGCGTTGACTGTGTAAGAACTTTCGTTGATGTAATATTGCCGTGTAGCCGCGTCGAGCCACAGAAAGCGCGCGAAAAATGAAGCCTCGCTAGCCTCAGTGGCCAACTTTAAAAAAACCGCTGACCTCGGTGAGCGTTTAGATTGAGCCGCGATAGGGTCACGTGATACTGGCCAGCAGATACCTTGTTTTCACATGGGTCAATTGATCTAAAGATAGATGTCCAATATCAAAGATGTATGCTGTAAGCTAGCATGATACTGGTCACATTGGCATACATGGAGGGGTGTACGTACGGACGGACGGACGTACGTACGTATGTACAGACGGTTGATGACGTCATGGCTATAAAGCCAAGATTTCTCGCATCGATGGGTTACCATATTTTCTTAACAATGGTGCTCCGCGTGCTCCTTCGGCGCGCGCGGAGCTCCGCTAATATAAACAGCGCCACGTAGCAAGGTTGACTTTTGATTACGCAGGAGCGTAACTTTCTTTTGTTTTCTCAGTTTTCGACAATCACGTGGTTTTGTGCGCTGTCAAATCGGACAACCAAAAGTTTAATGGTAAATCTTTCATAAACAGGTCGTTAGCAGGCCAAATCAAACATCTTACTGCGAAAAGCAAAAGATCTTGTGTGACATCGATTATCGAAGTTTTGCGGTCGGTGAAAGTCTTTTTGTGTTGAGGTGTCGAAGGTCAAGATGGCGGTTTGTCTGCAACGAGTATTTGGCAAGCACGCTTTCGATCCATTTGTGTGCTGTCCAAGGGTCTGCTTCAGATCGTAGTTACTGTCAAACTAAATAAATATCACTGTTTTGTTAAGTGCAACTCATCTTTGATTCCTCGCGTTCCTATTTTAGGTTTTGTGGTGATGAAGAAATCGCGTTGTTGTCAGGCCGTTCGCAAAACAAGGGTCGGACCGGATCGGACCGGATTAGACCGGATCGGATTGACAAAACACGGACCGGAGCAATAAAATTCCCGCCAAACGTGGAGTCACCAGACGACGTTCTGAAGACAGGAAAAGTCGAATTATTTGCCTTTCTCTCTTGTGTAGTTGTCTCCTCATTTATTGGGACTCGTCGAAATGTTTTTTTTTTTTTTTTTTTTTTTTTCCAGAGGTGATAAAGATTCCGAAGCGGAATTATGAAAGATAAGATGTGAGGAATTGACTGCGTGCGCGACGGTCTTCTTTTTCAAACATGAAAGCTGACAACAATTTTTTTTTACTTTACCCCAGTCCTTGACAATTGCACAATAGCCTGATTTAGCAACAGAAAGGGTGCGTCAGTTGACGAAAGGGCAGCTCGCAGAATATTTACGATTCTACTCTAATATGACATAATATGAATATTTTTGCTGCGCTCGCCATAGTCAACTTACATTCCCGTTCTATTGCTAAGTCAGGTTATTGTGCACTTAGAAGGGCCTGGGGTAAAGTAAAGAATTGTCGTCGGTTTTCATGTTTGAAAAAAAGACCGTTGTGTGCGCTTATAGACGTCAATTTGTTATATCAATGTTCCAGGTATTTCCATATCATTTGAATGTGAATGCTACGTTATAATGCAAATACAATACACAAATACCCCAACGAAATTTGAATTTCGATTTAATTGGGTACAGCATTGAGTTAGCCAATTTAGTTTATGCGTTCAAGTTAATAACTAACCGTGACAAAGAACAGTTACTATAACAATTAGCTCTCTTCATTTACAAAATTTCAACAGGTTGCCCATAACTTATTATTTCAACATTAAAGGTAGTTTATACAAATTTTGTCAGGTTATTTACAAGAAATTTCAAGAAAGCCATCATACCTAAAAATTGTGTGAAATGCTTAATTAAAATAATAATTATTACATAACCAGGTGAAACATTTGTGATTGAAATCAATAATGTGAATTCATTCAAGCTGACAACTATCTCAGGCAAAGAATGATTACTATATCATTAACTTTAAATGTACTGGTTGTACTCAATCTGTTGAACAGGATATCCATTCAGTTGCAATCATGATTTAGACAGTCTGATAAATAAGCAATACAGGTGTACGTACCAGTGAGTAAGGAAATCAGTATTAGGCAAAACAGTATTAAAAAATTGCTTTTTAAATATGATTTTAAATATGCTGTTTCGAAGAGAAAGAGGAAGGTCATTCCAAAAGTATTTTCCAATAACAGATGAGCAGAATTGTCGTATATTGATTATAGGTCGTAGCATAAGGAAGCGAGGAATAAGTGCTGCAAAGATGCATCCTGAGATGACTATTATTTAAAATTGCTTAGAAACCAAAGATAATCATACGTAAATAAATGTGTACATTTTAACAATAATTATCGTGAAATTTCAATACACCTAAGAAAAGATCATGTTTGGTAACATAATCTTGTAGGGGAACAGCGGGTCTAAAACACAGGTCAAATTTGACAGGTTACTCGTTGCAGGTCATTGTTTTACCTTTTTGAAAGTAACCCCAACCCCAATTTGGCTAACCCTGGGCCCAAGGTAATGTTTTTTTTTAGTCCTAGGGTTAGCCAAATTGAGGGTTTGGGGTTACTTTCCAAAAGGTAAAACAATGACTAACCTGTCAAACGTGACCTGTGTTTTAGACCTGCCCTAGGGGAATTGATGATTCTACTAACTTTCTAATTACCCCACAATGTGTGATGAATATAAATACAGCTTTTGGTCACACACAACCCGTGACTGGAATAAACGCCCCATGTGATGTACTCAGCCTTGATGATAACAATGCTTTTAAAGTGAAACTACTGCACTAACCAGTCCCTACCGACCACCTGCATTATGTCTGTTTAAGATTTTGCAGAATCTAGTTTGAAGATACATGTAGCTTGCAGCCATTTAGTGAATATCGGTAAATAAGCAAATAATGGATATTCATTAGCCCATTGACTCCCGGGGGGTTCCCTATTGACGAGTAAAACCGTCTGGCGTTAGACAGAGTAAAATACTAAGTCTGGCCGGTTTAGGCAGGTTTGGATGTCAAAGGGTTAGACAATGTTCACTGACATAATACTTAACCTTAATTATGATGTTAATACACTTGTTTAATGAATAATATATAGATTTAGCCAAGCCTAAGAGCGGAGCTCCCGGCTTGTTTATTCTTACTGGCTGTAGGATTAGTGAAAATAAAAGGCTTTGGAACTGTCCGCCTTTTGGTTTTCCCAGATATTGGTTAATTATATCATTTTCTTCGCTGCCTAACTAGTGAATTCCACGGTTAATCTCATCTGAAAAACCGACTGATCGCATGAATCACGAAGAGCTGATTGTGATATCGGTTTTTCTATCGAGATCTACTGTCGAATTCACCAGTTAGGCAGTTATTTTTTCGTGAATTGCAAGAGTTTAAAAAGAAAACAAGCAAATCCTCAGCAAGCAAACGAAAAAAGAAAGAAGCCATTTCAGAGTCGACTGTCAAAAGCCAGCGAATAGGAATCACGCGAAAATTAGAAATCACAGACGTACTATAGCTCGTGATGTCATAGATCGTACTTTATTTATGTAACGTTTCTCGAGAAGTGCGGCTTTATCTTGTTAATAACTTCCCTTGCTGTCTTCGTGGTAAGTCGATCCACTTCGAAGAAGCTTGAATAGTAGTCGACAGTAAAAGTAAGTCCTTTTGGTCGAGTTCGAATATATCAACTGCTACTTTCTCCCATGGTCTTGTAGGACGTTCATGACAGATCATGGGTTCCTTTGCTTGTTCGCTGTGGTAGTTGTTGCAGGTTTCACACCTCGCGACGTATTCCTCAATCTCTTTGTTCATCCCGGGCCAGTAAAGAACCCCGCGAGCTCTACGTAGGCATCCCTGGATCATGACCAATGTGACTTGCATGAATCTTGGCAATCATATCACTACGAAGGCTGGAAGGAATGACTATCCTTTCGCCCTTGAATATGATACCGTTTTGTAAGGTTAGCTCGTCTCTGAAGGGGAAATATTTTCTGACATTCACAGGAACTTCGTCTTTCCTGGGTGGCCATCCTATTCTTATGGTTGACTTTAACTCCACTAGAGTGTCGTCGGACTCGGTAGCGTTCTGGATGGCGGTCTGTGTCTCCTCTGACACGGGTAGATACTGTATCATGTGTACAGCTTTTGCGTCTTGCTCTGTTTCACCTGGACTAGTGGAACTGCCATAGGCACGGCTTAGTGTATCGGCTAAAACCATCTCTGAACCCTTCCTGTACGTAACAGTCAGGTCGAATTTCTGGAGTCTCATGATAAGCAGCATACGTTGCAAGCGCCTTGGGGCGCTGGTCAAACTCTTCTTGTATATACTCTCGAGTGGCTTGTGGTCTGTCTGCACGAGCACTGGACGGCCATATACATACTGCTCAAAACCCTCTACAGCAAACACGATAACCACGATTTCTCTATCTGTGCGTAATGGGTCTCTGTTTCAGTCATTGATCGTGAGGCATACGCTATTGGTCGACCATCTTGCATCAAACAGGCTCTCAGTCCTCTGTCAGATGCATCACACTAGATCTCTACTTTGTCTTTTGGGTCAAAGAACTTCAAAACTGGAGCTTCTGATATGACTTGCTTGACATTGTTGAAGCTTTTCTCTTGTGGGGTGTCCCAACAGAACTGGTTGGTTTCTTTCAGGAGATCCCTGAGTGGGGCTGTGGCCTGCGACAGGTTGGGTGCGTAGCGCTGCAGGTAGTTTACCATCCCGATGAATCGTTTGACGTCTTGTTTGTTCTGCGGCGACGGCATCTCTTGGATGCCTTGCAGTTTGGCGGGATCTGGTTTGAGACCATGCTTAGAAACGGTGTGGCCCATGAAGGATACCTCCGAGCAACGGAGCTTCAGCTTCTCTTTGTTTAGTTTGATTCCCTTATCACGACATCTTTGGAATAGTGCACGTAGCTTTGTGTCATGGTCGCTTAGTGCCTCAGCGTCTGTCTCACCGACGCCGTATAAGAGGATGTCATCAAAGATGGACTCGACGCGGTTCAGACCTTCTAAAGCGTTGTCGAGTCTTCTTTGGAATTCCTCCGGAGCGACTGAAATTCCAAAAGGCATGCGAGTCCATCTGTACCTGCCCCAAGGGGTCCCAAACGTGGTAAGGAGACTACTCTGCTCACCTAACTGAACGTGCCAAAATCCGTTTTTGGCATCTACTACGGTGAATACCCTTGCATTCGTTAGCTTAAGCAGCAAGTCGTCAATAACGGGCAGTGGGTAGTAGCTTCTCTTCAACCCCTTGTTTAGGGGCTTTGGGTCAATACAGAGACGTATCTTACCATTCCGTTTGGTCGCCACTACCATAAACGAGACCCAGTCGGTAGGAGCATGGACCGATTGGAGAATACCCTTGTCTGTCAGACGATCTAGTTCGCGCTTTAATGGCTCCTTTAGCGCTATTGGAGTCTTGCGAACGGGTAACGCTACTGGGGAAACTGAGTTATCTACTTCGAGGTGGAGTTGCCCTTCTAATTTGCCGTGTCCTTCGAAAACATCCTTGAACTCTTCTACGATATCATTGTTATGGGGTTGCGCGGGTGCAGGCTCGGCTGTCATCACTGACATGATATTATCACTGTTTATTGTCATGAGTTTGAATTCTTGAGTGGCTTGCGCACCGAGAATTGACATGTGACCCTTTGCTACTACTAAGTATTCCAACATTAGGATTTCTTCATCCTTGGGATTCAGTGTTTCGACTTTAACTGAACCTAGTGGTGTCAACTCAGTTTTGTTAAACATTTGCAGCTTAGTAGTCGTTTTCTTTAGGCGAGCGAGCTGTGGGTCATTGAATGCCTTCTGTTATATGTCAACAGGCAGAATATTTACGGTTGCACCACAGTCAAGTTGGAACTTGAGATGTTGGTCTCTTAAATGCATTGTTGCGAAGATCTTCCTTTCGTAATTCTTATCGCTTACAGCGCCAACTGATTCGACCAACAGGAAATATTCATGATCTTTATCATCCGGAAGATCTTCGATGCCATGTACCGGCTTCTGTTTTTGATGTTGTTTGTCGCCTTTACATGCTGCAGAACTGGAAAAGTGATTTAATTGGCCGCATTCTTTGCATGTTTTCTGCCACGCGGGGCACGAGTCCTTTTTCTTTAAGTGGGTTTTGCAGCAGAATTTGCATTTAATCATTGTAGGTTGAGCTAGAGTAGAGCGCTGCCCCTTCTCTGGGCTTGGGCCTTTGCTATAACTAACAGCTTTACGCTGTGGGTGGCGATGGGTTATCGCGTTTACGTCTTCGCTCTGGCTAATTTCCTTTAACTGTTTGGCTGTAGTTTCATTAACGCGGCAAATGTTGATGCACTTATCTAGGGTTAGTTTGCCTTCAGCAAGCAGTTTCTTACGAATGCTATTGTCCCGAATGCCAATGACTATCCTATCGCGTATCAGGTTGTCCCTTAGTTCGCCGAAGTTGCACGTTTTGGCAAGGGACCGCAAGGTAGTCAAATACGCATCAAATGACTCACCAGATTCCTGTTCGCGTTTGTTAAACAAATACCTCTCATATATTTCGTTGGTTTCACCAATGAAGTATTTCTCTAGGAGGTCTAAGACTTTTGCGATGTTGGTCTTTTCTTCGTCATTGTGGAACGGGAGACCGTCGTAAATATCCAACACGTCTGGACCGATGCAGGTTAGGAAGGTAGCTGTCCTGAGTTCGTTACTTTGGGTCCGAAGTCATGACGCTACCTCATAATTATTCCACATGCGCTTGAACTTCTTCCAATTCCCTGCTAGATTTGACTAGTGCTGGACCATTCGCCGGCTTTTTCCATGATTTTATCCTAGAGGCTATTGGATTCGACAAATTCTGACACCATGTAACGTTTCTACGTCTTAGCGAAGACAACACGCTTTTTAAGATTGTAAACACTTTACTGAAGACGAGAAAAGACTGCCTAACTGACACAAAGTATCCTGCTAAGTAGGATAAACAACGACGTGTTGAATTACAACGAGCGTGATGGGAATAGAATAATGTCACAATTTATTCCACTTTATCTCTGAAAACGAGATCATTTACATTTTGATGTACTTCATTGAGACACGCCAGCTTGGCTTAGAACCAGAATAGGCTAAAAAGGACAAACGTCAAACAAGATCTCCGACAATTTACCTGTACCTGCTCTAAACAAACTTCTGAAAACACAACCTGGTGATATTTCTCCTTACTTTTACGAGACCTCATTGCGATTAAATGTTTAGAACATAAGTGCAAAATGTTCTTGTCACTGTCGAGGCACATCGAAAAACAGTTAGGCAAGCGGAGTAAAAGAACTTCTTGTTCGCTCGCATTTTAAAGCCAAACAAACCAGCAAACCAGCAAAAGATAATTGATCTTTTGCTGGTTTGTTTGGCTTACTCCGCTTGCCTAATTGTTTTTCGATGTGCCTCGACAATGACAAGAAAATTTTGCACTTATGTTCTACACATGTAATCGCAATGAGTTCTCGTAAAAAGTAAGGAGAAATGTTACCAGCTTGTGTTTTCAGAAGTTTGTTTAGAACACGTACAGGTGTTTTGTTGGAGATCTTGTTTGAAGTTTGTCCTTTCTAGCCGATTCTGGTTCTAAGCCCAGCTGGCGTGTTTCAATGAAGTACATCAAAATGTAAATGATCTCGTTTTCAGAGATAAAGTGGAATAAATAAAGTACGATCTATCACATCACTAGCTATAGTACGTCTGTGATTTCTAATTTTAGCGTGATTCCTATTCGCTGGCTTTTGACAGTCGACTCTGAAATGTCTTCTTTCCTTTTCCGTTTGCTTGCTGAGGATTTGCTTGTTTTCTTTTAAAACTCTTACGATTCAAGAAAAAGTAATTGCCTAACTGGTGAATTCGACGGTAGATTTGTCTGTAAAAACCGGTATCACACTCATCCCTTCGTGATTCATGCGATCAGTCGGTTTTTCAGGTAAAATTAACCGTGAAATTCACTAGTTAGGCAGCGAAGAAAATGACATAATTGAGAAATTTCCGGGTAAACCAAAAGGCGGACAGTTCCAAAGCCTTTTATTTTCACTAATCCTACAGCCAGTAAGAATAAACAAGCCGGGAGCTCCGCTTTTAGGCTTGCCTAAATCTATATATAATTATTTTTTTCCTTTTTGAGCCTCCTAAAAACTGCGTTCGGCCCAGCATAAGAGCATGGCTTCTGTGTCGAGGTTGTATGCTGCCTTTCTACTCTTCGGTTTCAAATATCTCGCTGCTTGTTCAGACGGTACGTTTTCAGTTGTTTTTTCGGAGGGTTTATTTTCCACTTAAGACAAAGTATTCTACAAGCTTGTATTGTGAAGGGAGAAGTGTTTTGATGTAAGAGACATCGTTAATATAGGATGAACAACCTATGCATAGAAGCCTGCAAAACACATCCATGTTCGGCTTGAACTTGTGGTGCGCCTCCTATTTACACGAACTAAGTTCCTCAATAGCTTATAATTGATTGCTAAATGGAATGTCGTGAATACGTTACTTGTTTAAGAAAGCTTGACAGCTGATATGAAGTGTTCCATAACGTAACGACCGTTTTCGCGACTATTTCGATATACAAATTCCAGAACAGGACTGCAATCCACTCTCGCAGCCGTGTAATTGCGTTGGTCACTGTTCTATTACTAACTGAGCTATGAAATTAAGCGATCTTGCCGGCCAATAGCAAATTTCGACTCTTTTGTCCTTTGAGTTCAAATATTTCTTAAGTTGGTCTAAGCCATTCCCATTAAGTGCACGCTCGTCTTATTTTTTTATTTTTATTTTTATTTTTGTCAATATGTCGGGCCATCATCCATTTACTCTGGGCTTACGCACAGCTCTACAGCTCTAGGACAAGCACAGTAAAAAAAAATGCCCTCAATTTGTTACAAAGTGGATGAAAGTGCCAGCTAAAAGATCAAAAAACTGTATTTAATTGTTGGTCTCGCTTTTCGTTCAATGCAAAGGCGCTTTCAAGTAAGTGATATGCCTATAAGTGTCGTACCCGTATGTGGCAGTGGCTTATTAAACATGATTTGATAATTTTCAGACAAGAATTTAGAAAGATACACATTTCAAATGTTCCAAGTTGCCGTCTCGAAACTCTTCGATTGGTAAAATTGCCCAAACGTTCAAAATAATTTATTCCATTGGCGCTTGTTGGATATGAGCCTGATTGTAGCCAATTCAGCTGGCTATTTGCCATCTCATATCTAATGCGCGCTCATAGAATAACTTTTGAGTAACGCGCGGTTTCCTTCCATGCCTTTGCACTTACTGTCTTGGAATTCTGTGTTTTGGAAGGTCAGGTTATATTCTTTCCAGAACCGACCCTTGTTGGATGAAATGCAAAATCGCAGCCACACATTTGCAACATTCGCCAAACTGATCCAAGCATACGCTTGCATTCATCTGTCATCTGATCGCACCTGATAAACAAACCCACGCAGTGTAAGGAGTCTTATAAGCAAAGAACTTCTCCTGACATGCTAAAAACAAATGTCGTTTTGTAACCCGTTGTATTCCTCACTTCAAACATGAACAAACTCAAACAAATCTTTCCCTGTGGAAGGGAGCAGGGCTGGCGTAGTCCTGAGAGCTCAGGCGCAGGTTCGATTCCCAGACTCGCCGTCATATGGGGTTGAGTTTGTTGGTTCTGTACACTGCACAGAGAGGTTTTTCTCCGGGTACTCCAGTTTTCCCCTCTCCTCAAAAAAAACAACATTTGGTTTGAATTGGTTTAATTCGTTGATTTCAGTTTACAGTGTCCCCAATTAGTGCTCCAGCGCGAGCAGACTTGACATTTAAATAAAGTTCATTCTGTATTCTTCCTCACTCACTTTCTCGGGCCAGTTTTTAACATTTTGACGAAAAGGAGGCAAAACGAGATTAAAAGTTTGCTTCTGTTTCCTTCCATTTCTGCGGTGAGTTGATCTTTTGTTTGAAGACCTGCAAGATCCCGCTGTTTTGTGTAGTAAATTCTGTCAACAACCTAACCTGTTTTTTTCTCCATCCGCTGCGATGACAACTCCCCGAACTTTAATAAATCTGCTGAACAGAGGAACTGCCTATCGTTTAAATTCATCTCTTGTAAAGCCGTCTTGAGGTGCGCTATCGTCATTAATGCACGCCATTACTATAAAAACCCGCTGTACTAACATTTCCCCCTGTAAACTCGGCAACACCTTGCGATCATTCAAGATAATCGCCGAATCAACGCTCCACTAAGGTGCGGGATTGCACAAAACCACCTTGCCTCTCATTTTCACCTCATTAGTAATGGTAAAAGCACATTGTGCCCAACCTCATTCCCAGGTACCATGCCTCGTTCCTATAAAAACTGAATAAATTGATATGAAAGCATAGAATTACATTTAGGGAAGTGGTCAAAACTACTACACTCGAACAGGACCCGCCAAGCCACAAAATAGGTGGTGGTGTCTGCCTGCACCCCCCTTGCTTAACGTCAAAAGATGGTGTCTATATTGCATAGCCACCCCTCTATCCAGAAGTAAAAAAAAATTAGTGAGATTCCAACCTCACTTTTCTTGTTTGTCTAGTAATGCCGACTCTTGCTTGCTGAATATTACTGTGTCAACTCAAATTTAAAAACCAATAAAATGTTGTCGGTAATGTTCATGTGATAAGTTCGAAGATTGAGAACCCCCCTACCCCAAAGGTGGATCCTGTTTGAGTATAGTAGTTTTGACCAGTTCCCTTAGAGGTGACGTTTTCGTTGCCGCAGCTGTCGTAGTTGCAGATTAGTATAACTGACGACAGCAACCACCGGTTCAACAAAGCGAGACAAGGATTGTTGGATTACATGTTTTACTATTCCTATTTTCTAGTTATTACGACCCCGCTGCATGTTGGGGCCCATATGCTCTGAGCGCCCATGTGCGGGGAGCACAAATTTAAAGAGAACTATGTTCTGACAAGGACGCAGAAGAAAAATATAAAGAGGAATAAAGTAGACGCTTCAATTTATCGCAACCGATGTGCCTGTGAACAGATTTCTGTTCACAATTACGGCCAAAGTGAACAAATTGTAAGCCCAGAAAACTGTTTTACTTTCTTAATTCACTGAATAAAGTAAATTAGACCTGGAGTCTTGTAAACGCATGTTATGAAACAGGTGTGTTAACTAAAAGGACCTCATTATTATTATTTTTTTTTTAAAAGAACCTATAAGGTTTCAAAGTGAACAAATTGTCCAAAGTGAGCAAATTGTAAAGCCCAGATAACTGTTTTGCTTTCTTAAGTTACTGAATAAAGTATATTAGACCTGGAGTCTTGTAAACGCATGTTATGAAACAGGTGTGTTAATTAAAAGGACCTCATTATTATTATTTTTGAAGAGAACCCATAATTCAACATTTTACAGTTTTCACTGGGAAGATCGTTTACGGCTCAGCTGTTGTTAGTTTTCATGAGAGCCTTATTAACTTCAAAAACAAAAGATAAATGTCCTCAGATGATTGGAATATTTGAATCACAAAAGAGAGTTGTAAGCAGGTACCACTCCATCCTTAATTAATATAAAATGCAAAACAAAATTTATCTTGTGATATGAAAAATGTTTATTCTACCTCAGTAGTTTATTATCGTCCAATGCTTGTATATTTGAGGTTTTACTTTTTTTTCCTTATAACGGATTGTGGATCAAGTTAATCGACCATGCCTTTCGTCCTTCAGCTCAACGTGGTCAATGCATTGGTATTCCTTATTCTGAAGTTTAGCTGTGGTTCCTTAGATGGTTAGTCAGTTTTCCTTTAATCAAGTGATTAATGTTTAGACATTTTTACAAAGCATAAGAATTAAGATGTGCAATAAGATGGACAGTCTACAGGAATGCAACGAAAAAGGACAGAAAGCCGAGAATTCGTGACCAGTTTAAGTTATTTAGATACAACTTACAACGAAAAACGTTTGAAAGCTCAAGGCCGCAGTATGCAAAAAAAAGTGCGAATTCCTGAATATTCTATGGAGAAAATTGCAAAGAGATGATATTTGCGGATTCTAAACAGATAATACGCTTATTTCACGTGTTTGTAATGTTCATTATATCAGGTTTTGTTCACAAATTTATATTCGTGTATGGAAAACTGTTTGACTTTTTGAAGTTAATCTACGGAACTAAGAATTCAGTAACCGAAATAACTGTAACTTCAATCGCCTCTCTTATTCTCTGCTACGAAAATGGATATTGGCGAGGAATACAACAATTTTATCTCGTAATAATTCGGTTTCAGAAAGGGATGCAATTACCAGTATCGCTAAATTTAATATTCAATTTAAAACGCGCGCAAAAACACACTCAAAAAATCATCGCTTTGTTAAAAGTGGAAATGCACTTGACTATCAAGAATCTACAATCTTAGACAAAAACCTTGAAACTCTTTGAATATTCTCGCACCGTTTTCGTCCCCTTCCCTTTTTCAATGTCGTTGTAGCCAGGCAAACAGTAAGTTGTCATCTCAACACTGTTCGGGGGAAAGAGGTGTTTCAAGGATTTTTGGCGAGGATTGCAGTTTACAAGTTTTGGCAAACAATCATCTTTCTTGTATAAATACACCCTTTTTAGAATAAGTAATGGTAATAGGACTGAGTGGAGTCTAATTCGGTCTGTAATCGTACGAGTGACAACAAAATTGGACGACGACCACGCAAGCGGGAGTCCGATTTGTTTATCACGAGTTTGATTACATACCGAACTGGACGACACAAAGTCTTCTTACGAAGTAATCATAAAAATTACAGTTTCCGAGAAAATAAGAAGAGCCAAGTTATCAAAGAAAGGGAACAGTTCTATTAAAAGACTGACAAAGGAGGGGTAAATTGTTCAATGTCGCTATGAACGAAAGAAAGAGAAAGAAAGAAAGAAAAAAAAAATGAAAGAAAAAAATGATAGAAAGAAACCCCCAATTTAGGAGTCTGTACACTGTTCCTATGGTAATTGAAACCGAAGTTGTGATTAGTTGATTTAACCTAGAACTATAAATGTGATTGGGTTATTGAACTGTCCAATATCAAGTTGAAATGTGAATTAGTAGAAAACGGAGATTTTTTGTAAACCAATCACAAACAAGGAAATTAACAGCAAAAGTAAACAAGAAAATGAGCAGAATAAAGACGCTTTTAACTAGCAATGATTCTCACACTGGTATGCATATGTTCTTAAAAATTTGGTTCATCTCCGCTTTAACGCTCTTCTTAACTAAACAGTTTCTCGCGCTCTGGTTGGCTTAATTTAATCATCAATAAAGCCTGGTTTTAACTAGCGACGCAAGCACAAGTGGAAGCATAAGAGCGCTTATTTAACAGGGAAAACGGGATTGACGCAAGCAGAAGCACAAAGATTTTTTTTTTCTTTTCGTTGTGCTTGAGCTTATGCTTTTGTTCGTTTGCGTTGTGTGAAAACAAAACGCAGCATAAGCACAAGGAAATTTGCTACGCCTAGCTAATTAAAGCACTCGTTCCAAGATTCCCTGCGTCAGAGCATTTGAACAAGATGGCAAATGCCGTGGTTGATTTTGATGCCTATGTCGACGTTCGTTTTCACTAGCATAAGTTACTTATGCTTGTGCTTGCCCTTGTGCTCGCTTCGATGATGAAAACAGGCTTAAGAGTACAAACACAAAATTGTGATTTATGAAAAGCTAAAAGTATCAATATGGAGGATTTGCCGGATTTTAAAATGTTTGATTTAGTTTTGCAGACTTAACTTCAGTCGATGAAGTTGATACGTTTTTACTGAAGGATGTTCTTACCTCAAATTAGCTT
>NC_090874.1:1080137-1095137 GCF_036669935.1 Montipora foliosa
CGGGGACACAGCACTTGTCATAACCAATGAACCAAAAGCTTTTTCCTTGCTAATAATATTCTAATCAATATATCTCGTTGAAATTAAATTGCTTGGATCTTTCCCTTTTCCTTCAATTTTTCTAATTCATATTCATTTGATTGCAGATATAAACGAGTGCACTTCAGGAGATGCAAACTGCAGCATCGACGCCATATGCAAGAACAGTCATGGCTCATACAGCTGCACATGCAAACCAGGTTACACTGGAGACGGATATAACTGCACAGGTGAGGATGGGTGATTTGTGTACATGTACGGAGAGTAAGGCAGTTCTTACCTATAAACCAGAATAGCAATGCGTAATTTTCGGGGCACTTTGGTGAGCTTTCGTCTGCTAATTTTTCATATGAATGGCTTGGCGACACAGCCTTTATTACTACTGTACGGCCCGCTAAATTAAAAAAAAAACAGAACATTCTATTCCAAGTTTTACATGTCGTTTATGTTAAATGAACTTGTAAAATAAAAGTCTTTGAATATATTGCATACAACCATTTAAAAAATCCGGAAAGATTTATTCGTTAACTTCGACTAGTTGTCTTTCCCGCACTCCTGGTTACCTTAGAGATATAATAGATATCTGACTAACTTCGTTTTCTCGAGGTCGGTACTGAAAGTTAAGGATCTTCGTTTTCCCCGTTGATTCATAAATATTAAAAAAAAAAAAAAAAAAAAGAAAAAAACTTCAGCGTGATACGTAACTTAGAGCACGGACCTCGAACTCTATTGGTAAGAGTTATTTACTTTCGGAAATTTTCTTGATTATATTCCAGTACAATTTCAATATATTAAAATGCAGTCCTAAACAAAAGGCATCATCTCGAGGCTCTGGGGAGTAAATATAAGGATTTGTATGAGTTTATACCCCAGAGCCTCGAAATGATGCATTTCGTTTAAGACTGGATTTTAATATATCGAAAGTGGGCTATTGTCATTGTCACGTTCCTTGCTCTAATACTCGCCTTGTCATTATTTTAGTTTAGTTTTGGTCTTGTTCCTATCCATTTTTTTGCGGTTATTTTTCTTGCACTGAATGGTATAAACATATGCGTGGCTAGTTTTCTCCTTTGCAGCTTGTTTTCTGAAGTAACAAATGCCGGATCTTTTTTCCTTACAGCAGATCCACCTGATCCGGTTGCCTGGTTCCCTCTGAACATCTCATACAGTACCAAAGAAATAAATAATCGAGTACCCCAAGGGAATCCTCTCAATGTTGTTCTTGCTCCAGGGCCTGATGGAAGAGCAGACGGGTCTTATGAGTTTCAAGGACGAGAAAATAGCTACATCGAGTTTATCAACTTCCCTGGTGGAGTTTTGAATGTAAACTATTCGATGACAGTGTTGTGTTGGTTAAACTATAAGGGACAAGACGGACCTGTATTTAACTATGCGTCAGACGATCACAAAAAGGGTGTTGTGCTCCGTTTAAAATATGAGGAAGTATTTGTCCACTTTAGAAAACGTGATTACAAAAAAACCCAATCCCTCAGGTCTGCTCGTGCTACAACGGATAAGTGGACATTTGTCGGTGCATCGTACAACCACTTATCCGGTGAAGCCAAATTGTTGGTTGACGGAGACAAGGTTGAAAGCAAAAACATTGGCACCGGGTTTCAACTGGGAACACAGGACAATGCCAGGCTTGGAGTGAGGCTTGGCGATGGAAATTATTTCAGAGGCAATATTGCACAGTTGAAGGTATATAATGTAGCTTTGTCCCCGGAACAAATGGAGGTGTCAAAAAAGCAGTGGTAAAGTTCAATTCAATTCAATAGCTCTTATGCGTGATGACATCTGACTAGCTGATTTCACCACAATGCCTCGAATGCAAAATCAAACTTGTAAACTTTAGCTCGAGCTGAATGTCCAGATGCAAACAATTTTGTGCAAACGAGGCTTGGTGTTGAATTTTTACCATATGACGTCATCTGGCATGAGGCCTATTTCAAATCAATTTAGTTGTTACGTGACCAAGGAGAACAAAAATGGCCGCTACCCGCAAATCTTGATAGCATTGGCTAGTCGAAGCGCGTATAATGACAGAACAGAAATACATGTCATCACAGCTTGTCAAAACATGCAATATTAAATAATAAAATAGAATAAAAAGCTAGCCATTAAGATATCAGCATAATACTGATGTAGAAAGTAACAATCTAAATACATCCTTATACAGAATACAAGTAAGCAGGCAGAATAAAGGAAAGACATGTATCGAGGGTGCAATCAATCACAACTACTGATTCGATACTGATTAAAACAACAACAACAACAACAACCACAACAACAACAACATGATTAGCATTTAGTAAAACTACAAAAAGTAAACCGTACTGCCGTGACACAGCCCCACTAATGACAGAACTTTTTTTGTGCATAAACATGGCGGCCATGACGTAATGAAAAAACCATCTAAGGTGCCCGGTTGCAATCTACTTCAAGTGAAGCTATGATCTTCCCAATTTTGAACGAAACTTTAGTAATTGCGTAGATAGGCCTTACAAAATCCAGGACTTCAACGAAATTTGAACCCGTGGCCTCGCGATGCTGGTGCGACGCTCTAGCCAACTAAACTATGAAGCCACTAATGTTGGGAGCTGGTCATTTGTGGGTTCAAATGTTCTCGTGATGAATCAATCAACGAACGAAATGATATATGAAATGAATCATATATTAAAATTCGCAGTTCAGTATATGATTCATTTTATATATCATTCCGTTCGTTGCAATCTGCTACCCTGTTTTTCCATCCCCTCCCTCCCTCCCTATTTAAGCCAGTTGAAGCTTGATTACAAGCAAGAAGATGCAAGCTTAATAACCTGTTCCGTGGACGTTTGCTGTACTGACTGGATTGATACATATGTTGGTTCATCAAGGTTAACTATTAAAAGAGCTGAAAAGGTAATATACTTCATCGAGAAAATAAGTGCTGGTTTCTTTGCTTTTTTACAAGTTGTCAAACGATAAAAATTGTAGCTACGTTTATTACAATAAATTGATTATAGATTACAAATAAGATTATTGAAATAAGCAAAATGATTGCTTCGCTGTGTTAGTTGCGTAACTCTTAAGACTCTTTTCTAACTCTCTTAACTCTTTTCATGCTAGATTAAAAAAAGGTTGTTGGTTCCACTCATCCTGGCAGTTGCCAAGCAACTTTGCTAATTGACTCTGTTCTGAGAAACTAATTTCTAAAGTTCCATTTACCCTTCAGTACCCACGATTACAGCGGTTATCATCGCACGCGTCCCTCATCGATTTTTTTTTTTTTTCATATTTCGAAAGCAAATTTAGCTCTACGGCAATAATATGTTTCCATGACGACTTCAACTGCCGCTAAAACGAAACAGGACTATTGTCATGGAAACATTTGATTGACATCCGCCTAAATTTTAGTGTTAAAATATTAAAAAAAATTCGTTGATGGGCGCGTATGACTGATAACCGCACTAAAACATGTTTGGTCCTAATGTCTTGAATTTGGTTTGGAACAGGTGATTAGAAGAGGTGTTTGGTACGCCTGGTCATTAAGAACGTTTTTATTGTTTTTTTGGTTTCAGTCGCGGTTTTTGTTTTCTATTTCTTACCCAGTTGTGTTTTATTCGAGAAAGTTGTTGTTGTTGTTGTTGTTGTTGTTTTTTTTCGTGTATTCCCTGGAAATAACTCGCCTTCATTTCTTCCCTAGTTTCTCTGGCCTGCCTTTCCAGCCGTGCGTCATGACATGTACAAATGAGAGGTTTTCTTTTATGTATAAACCATTTAGGCTTTTACACAGGTTTAATTTAGTCTTGTACTAGGCGGTGAACGGTAAATTGGTGCAAGTGAGAATGTTACAGCTGTTCTGGCGAAAATATTTTTTCCACGGGCTTCAACCCGTACGTCCCCCTTTCTGAGTTGTCCTTATTTCGAATTTGTCATGTAAACGTCTTCAAATATTATTTTCTGAAAACGTTTTGATGTAGAGTATATTTTTGACTCTGGTATTATGTCATTTATAATCTTTTTAAATTTCCAATTGTGTGTGGTGTTACCGAAACCTCAACAAACCTATATAAAAATATAAATGACGGATCCGTTTGAGCGAATAATTGCCTCGAAAGAAAATATGCCAATGTAGGTACTGCGCAAGCGTAGTTCGCTTGGTAGTTCACAGTTACTTGACCCATGGTTGACATACGCTTAACACTTCGACTCTAGTTGGTATAAAGGTGCTGTTTTTGTACTCCTTGAGTTGTACAGTAGTAGAGCAGTCAAATTGTTGTTACGGTTGCTGGTCAGACGGATAAATATGCCCATTGCATCATTTTCATCATCTTCATCTTCATCATTATCATCATCATCATCATCATCATCATCATCATCATCATCATCATCATCATCATCATCATCATCATCATCATCATCATCATCATTATTATCGTCAGTATCATCATATCTTTATTTACCATCGGATTCCAGAGTAGCTTGGTGTTCTAGATACTCCGAAAGTTTACCCTCCCAACCATGATATACCAGTGAGGACAGACCGCAAAAACCGGGAACAAACCCCAAAGGACGAACCACAACACCGGGAACTCCGTGCCCTCCTCTTTGCGAATAGTGTGTGGGTTCTTTTTCGTCTCACGGGGTTATGAAAATTGAAGTGTTAAGAGCTGGGGCCTACGGTTTATCTTCGTTATCCGCAAAATCTAACATTTGAAGATGTCATATCCACGAAAACTAGGAAGTCTGACATTTGAATATGTCATTACAAAGACAGCACTTTCTCCTCAGTCATTGCAATACCCTGAGTGTTGATCCGGTCGGAGTTTTAATCCAATGACCTCCTGCACAGTAGTCCGATGCTTCACCAACTGAGCCAACCCATCGGTGGTATCAATAAAAGAGATGTCCTCTTCTCAAATTAAGTTTTGGGGCTCTTCCGATCTCATGAATAAACGTACTTCCCCCTTCTGGGACGGCTGTACGAGACAGTAATGCAATCCAGAATGGGTTCATTATGGGTTTCAATGCAAATAAAGTATACGTTTTGCAATGACAATTTACTAATTCATGGCCCTCCATACCGAAATGAAGCCGCAAACTGTACACTGTCAGACAATTGGCGCATGAGAACGTTTTCAAGATGTAGGTGTTTTCGACCGTAAGTTGGGCTAATTTTGTTCTTGATTGAAAGCGGAAACAGCGTGCGCGAAAACCTTTCCGATCAATATTCTTCACGCGAATGCGGTACGAACTTCATTCAGGAACGAAATTCATTTCAAAAGGAAAAACTCATACTCAGATGTTATGGAAGAATTTCACTCACGTGAACAGCAGCCATATTGGATTATTGAAACAAAGGAAAGTATTTGTGCAAAAATAGAGTTCAGTTCCCGGAGGATTAGTTTAGTACACCATCATAGCCACTACTTCTTTGTTTTTGAACACCAACAAAGCCACCTATAGGTCATATTAAAATGCTCTATATGTTAATCCCGGTGAAGGAAATGAAGAGGTTTTTTTTTCGGGGATACTCGGAAAAAATCCGAGTGCTCCTTTGCGGAGGTCGAACCTACGAACTTTAGGTTACTAGATCGGATGCTCTACCACTGAGCTGTAACAGCTCGTTGGAACTAGGCCATTTAAACTGGGTTCGACATCATCATCATCATCAGCATCACTTTATTTAAGTCCCAAGGTTATTTTGCCAAGCACGAGTGCTCTACTAATTGGGGAGAGCCGGGAAAGAACCTCTCGGAGCAGAGTAGAAAACCAACAAACTCAACCCGTGAAATAAGGCGTCGAATCCGGGAATCGATCCCGGGCCACATTAGTGGAAGGCAAATGCTATCACCACTGCGCCACTTGTGACAACACCACTTCCACCACTGCGACAATTGTCCAGCTAATACTCAATTCTGGCATCATTTGAACAGCATATGGGTCAGGCAGAATTACAGATTTGGAATGATTGTAGCTCGCTGTCCGTAATAAAAACGACTGACATCTTGCCCAGCGACAAGGTCTTGTTATCGTAAGCGACCTTGTTTGAACTATGTTAATTTATTCTTGCAAGATGACTTTCTGGTATTTTTAGCTCTACATATTGTCTCTGGAGGTTAATAACTTTCCTTTGTGAAGTTAAGGTTAGTCAGTCTTTCAGATCATGTGCATAGCTAACAGAACCAGAGCCAATCTTGTCATCGTATGTATTTAGAATGATATAATCCACCATGTTTCTCAATGTTAAACTTAGTACCGACCTTGTAAACAAGCTCGTCAGAATCAGACCGGAAAGTAACAGGAAATGGGCATCGAATTAGATTCTATTTTCTTTTAACATGGAAATCACGCCGTGCTTCTTGTCGGTGTTAAATACCCCTAATCTTTATATTTGCAAAATTAATAATATACAGGCAACCCGACAATTGAGAGAGTCATTTGGAAAATTCAGTTGGCTTCAACGGAATTATGACTTATGCGCATACCATGACTTATGCGATACCAGTGCAATGGGAACACATGAGCCCAACAAATTGACTGGCTTCCAAGTGTATGGTTTCATAGCTCACTTGGTTGAACATTGCAGCGGTATCGCAGAAGTCATGAGTTCAAGTTAGGTGACAAAAAGAGACAATTGCTCAAATTGTCCAGTCAAGTGTGAGGATCATTTCATTCTTTCGTTTATAACCCGCACTTCGAATTTATGTAAATTAATTTCATTCAACTATGTGCGTGATGAAAAAATGTGTAGGTCAGGCTGTGCATAGTTAATAAGAGGGCAATGGTTTGGAAGCTCGGCAAACATCAAAGGAGCAAACAAAGATGCCAAGATTTAGGTTAGGAAGTCCACGACCGTGCACAATCTTTTGTTTTGCGCTCATACACTATGCATGAATTACGTAACCAACACGTTTCTATTGGCTAGTTCCTCAGTACAGAGTAAACAACTCTTGTGTTTTTTGCACGGTCAAGGCCAAAAAAGAGAACAAAAACCTACAACAAAGAAATTTGTCGGGTTTCATAACCTTCCCCTTTAATAACTATAGGCTGTGTCATCACGTGAAATGTCATTGTGTACTTGATTTTGTTATCGTACATGTACAACATTTAATGACAATAAATATCGTAAGAGATTGAAAGACTGTTAGCGAAAAATGTAAACTGATTGACAAACCTTGGCAACAATTTTCTTGTTGTATTTCCATGTTGGGAAATCTCCTGTTATAATGCTGGCATAGTGACGCAGGTATTCACACAATTCAGGGGCCTCCATCAGAAGATGATTTTGGGAGGTTTCATAATCATGCACACTCCTGAGATTCTGCTGGAATTCATCTATCAGCTATGTAGTATTTTAACCGCTGTAGTTCCCCTCCTGCTTCATCAAAGTAGAGCCTAAAATTACTAATGCATAGGCATTGTACATTAAAGGGGGATCAGTATTCATTTACGAGCATAATACACTATTGACAGTGCCTTAGTGTTCTAACGTTGGTTTGTGAAATCGGAAAATAAAAGACTGCATGTTTCTGTAGTAACCTAACTAAGCATGTTATTGCTGTACTCGATAAATGTGGAAACTTAAATGTGCATTTTGTACCTCATTTCTTACACTGTAGCTATAGTATATTAGAATAAACAATATTTTTTATGAAAAAATTGAAGGAACACAGCCATGATGAGTCATGATAAAAAACTTGAATGGGCGTTCTCTGGCTAAAAAAACATTAAAAATTGCTGCAAGCTTTCGACCACTACAGCTGAGGTCTTCAACGGGCAAAAAGTTGAATGAAGTAAAAATTCGGAAAATCTATAGTAAGATAAACATGATAACAATAAAGTGAAATTAGGGGGAAAAGGTGATTAAGAATTTTTGTTAAAAAGTATGCGGTATTGTCCTGGAAGTGGGCAAGAGTTATTGTCCGTGTCAGGCGTGGTAAAGGTGTGCCAAGATTCTAGAAATTTCCTGATGCGGAAATTTCCTTTGTCAACGATCGACGCATTGTTTAAGTCAATGACATGGTTGTGAGACCAAGCATGATTGGCAACTCTGGAGCCTTTGGCGGATGTCTTCACATTTCTAATATGTTCTTTTTCCTCGTGGCAAAGGATCTACCTATCTCGCCAATATAATTCCAAGAGCAACTGCCACAAGGGATTTTGTAGACAACATCGGGTTGTGAAGGTAATGGGACTCGTGACTTAGGAATCGGAAATTCTTATTGGAGCGTTTTTTATGGCTTATATACTGACAACGTTAATATCGTGTTTTTTTTTTTTTTCTTTTTTTTTTCTTTTCACAAAAGTGTTAGGGGTTCAGTGACACCTTTAATATACGGAAGGGACGCAAAGGAGTTTTATGACTTGGGTGGTTCCGTCGCTTGGAAAAAATATGTTCAAACTAGAAACACACCACCGCCATCTCCATTTCACACACAAGGTTCTGAATAATTAATTGATTCCTAAATCGCTGAGGTTTACTCCGCCAGGCAAACATCCAATTTTCAAACACATAATGAACAGAGCAAGCAAACATTGTCTACGAGCCAGGATTTCTATTTGTCACGACCATATCAAGACGTCGAACAACACCGTCGAAACAAGTAAACGCGAGTTAAAAGCATTGATTGACGATGCTACCTTCTCAGCGCTCACACAAAAGAACTCAACCCGTACGGGAAAACATAAAGGCTAGGCGTTCCAAGAAAATTGCGAATTTGAAATCGACTTGCAACCAACTGGGTCGTAAACCTTTCCAGTAAACCACTTTCTCCAGCAAAAGGGTCTCTTCTCGAGAAAGGTCCCAATTTTGCCCCATCTCCGTCGACGATTCCTCAGAAGAACATTGTGGCTGCAATCGAAGCTGCCATTCGCCACCTTCCCGATGACACAAAAGACGCCATTCGAACCACCTCCGCCACCACCGCCCATAGAGTCCGACCACCAAATGAAGATAGTCAGAAGAGCCCTTAACAACCTGAAAAAGGATCAATCTAGAATTAGTATGAAAGTTGATACAGGCAATTGCTTCGCAGTTATGGATAAATCAGAGTACGACCATAATATGGAATCCCCACTCAATGACCGGATGACCTATGTGTCAATTACGAAATCTCCGTTCCGTCGTATTGAACGTGAACTAAATGCGAAGCTATTATCTCTTAAAAAAACAAACAAACAAAAGATAGAGGTTTTAATATATTGGAGGCTTCACTTGGTCGATGCCATTCCACCAGCCATTCGTGGATCTGTCAAACAGCACAAAGAGGGGAAACTTCTAAGACACATCGTCACTTGTATTAATTCTGCACTCTAGAACACCTCAAAGTTTCTCACGGACATCCTATCCCCTCTCCAAAATCACAATGAATATTCAGCTTCCAATTCCCTACAATTTTCCCAAGAGATTTCAACTATTTCTATTCATTATGACGAAGTTATGGTCTCTTTTGATGTGGTTTTCCTGTTCACTGCCATCCCTGTTAACAAGGCATGTTACTCTTAAAAAAAAAAAAAGAAAGAAAAACTGGAAGAGGACAGTTCTCTCCACTCCAGGACAAAATTAGACATTGAAGATACTAGCTTTAAACTTTGTTCTGTCCAATAATTATTTCATGTTTAGTGACACAATCTACAGACAAGTTTACGGCTGCGCCCTGGGTAGCCCCGTTAGCCCTGTTGTTGCTAATCTATGCATGGAAGAGATCGAAGAATCGGCAATTTCTGCCTCAGCTGTTGCCCCAAAAGTGTGAAAACGTTATGTTGATGATAGCTTTTGAATTATCACGAAAGATGAAATCCCAGCCCAACAAATTACTCAACAATTTGGATCCTCACATTTCCTTCACTATTGAACACGAGAACAATGGCCAAATTCCAATTGTTGACACTTTAGTAATTCGCCATAATGGGACCATCCATGTCGATGTTTACAGGTAACCAAGACACACTGACAGATACCTAGATTTTAACTCCCACCATGACATTAAACACAAGGAAAACACTACGGCAACCCTTTTACACAGACCTTTGAACCTCCCTAACATCACAGAAGGAAGAAATCGAGAATTCAACAAAGTCTATTCAGCCTTACAGTCCAACGGCTATCCTTCTAAATATATCCACAATATCAAGACAAGAAGAACCCGTTCTTCCATGATTCCTTGCCCCGAAGAACTAGTTGGTATGTTTTTTTTTTTTTTTAAATTAGTGGAACCGCCTAAGCCATACAACTCCTTTGCGTCCCTTCCGTACATCAAAGGTGTCACCGAACCCCTAACACGTTTGTTAAAAAAACAAAACAAAACAAAACAAAACAAAACACGATATTAACGTTGTCAATAGGCAATTAAAAACGCTCCAACAAGAATTTCCGATTCCTAAGTCACGACCACCATTAGCTTCACAACCCGATGTTGTCTACAAAATTCCTGTGGCAGTTGCTCTTGGAATTATATTGGCAAAACAGGTAGATCCTTTTCCAAAAGGAAAACAAAAACATATTAGAAATGTGACGACATCCGCCAAAGGCTCCAGAGTTGCCTATCATGCTTGGTCTCACGCTCAACCATGTCATTGACTTCATCAATGGGTCGATCATTGACAAACGAAATTTCCGCATCAGTAGATTTCTAGAATCTTGGCACACCTTTACCACGCCTGACGCGGACAATAACTCCTGCCCACTTCCAGGACAATACCGCATACTTTTTAACAAAAATTCTTAATCACCTTTTCCCCCCAATTCACTTTATTGTTATCCTTTTTATTTCACTCTATATTCTCCAAATTTTTACTTCATTTTTCTAGTGGTCGAAAGCTTGCAGCAATGTTTAATGTTTTTTAGCCAAAGAACGCCCATTTAAGTTTTTTTTTTTTATCTCGATATTTTTTATATCCTTAAATTATTTGGTTATTGTTGCTTCTACTTTTTTTATATACCTCAGGTTTTCACAGCTTTTCTTGGCATCACTCATTTTAATTGTTTTGTACTCCTAGGACAATGTGGCCATGTATGTTAATTTTAAAGAAATGGTTAATGTTTTTCTTAAAGTGCTTCAGTATAGCTTCAATTGACACTCCACCGCTACACTGTTTGAGTGTACCAGATTTGGACAAAACATGGACAACACGATGGAGCTTCTGACATTCTGCTGGTAGTGTGATGGCTGTAACAGATGGCTTAATGTCCATGAGACCAGTGCACATGTGCCAGGCAGTTCTTTTGGTACTGGAACTTGGGTGTTGTTGTGCATTGAAGAAGTGGATGTCGTCCTCGATGAGCATGATAAATGTTTTCTTCTACATAAAGCAGCCAAAAACGTTACGAAAATACATAATTATGCAACAGCACAATTTTCCCCATATACAAGATTCGAAGATACTGATATACAACAAAATGGGCACAATCCCTTCACTTTTACTTTCTCAGTAACCTGGCTTAGACTTACTTATCCCTTGCATTACATGCATGTGTAATAATATGAGGGATACATATACTTGTAACTGAATGTTATTCTTTTGTTATGTAGTATAACTCCATATAAAATCATATATAATGCTATTGGCTTCTTTGATCACTTCTTTGTCTAAATTAGTTAAGCCAGCACGGTACATAATTATTGGAATTACAAAGGTTTTAACAATTTGAATTCTGCCGATAGCAGTGAGGTTTTCTTTGATTGAGTGCATGATTTCATCGAAATTAAGCTTTTGCCTAAGGGCAACATCATACGTGAAATGCACGCCCAGGATTTTCACTGCCCTCTTAACTTTAGCCTTCCTTATTTCAGTTTCATCATTCACATGTTTTGGAAGTTGATTCCCAAGAAAAAGTATCTTCATGTTATCATAATTAATGCGGAGGCCTGAACAATCACCAAATTCTTCAGTTGTATCAAGAAATCTATTGAATGATTGCTCATTTCTCACAAATCCTGTTAAATCATCTGCAAATATTTGCAATTTGATGTCGTTGCCATCCACATTAACACCTCGAATACTTGCATTCCCACGTATTCTTGTGGCTAAAACCTCTAAAACTATAATAAAAAGGTATGGCGAAAGTGGATCACCCTGCCTAACGCCTCTTTGAATCAGAAAATGACCACTAGCAAATCCATTATTAACAACACAACTTGAAATATTCTGGTAAAAAGTACGAACCCACTGAATAAAGGAAG
This sequence comes from Montipora foliosa, assembly GCF_036669935.1. NCBI lineage: Eukaryota > Metazoa > Cnidaria > Anthozoa > Scleractinia > Acroporidae > Montipora > Montipora foliosa. Next base: position 1,092,347 of record NC_090874.1, read on the forward strand.
GACCAAAGCCAAAGGTGGAAAGTGTCTCATACAAAAAATTCCTATTCACCGAGTCAAAGGCTTTCTGGAAATCAACGGCGAGCATACGACCGTCAATTTTATATCTTTCAGTGTACTTCAAAACATCGTCAATTGTGCGTATTGCATCAAATACAGTTCTTCCTTTGACGTAGGCACTCTGATTGTAATGAATAATACTAGGCAAGATAATTTGTATTTTGTGCCTGCAAGTCGATACGAGTTCATTATGTTTGTGATCCATTTGGAATGAAAAAAACGCCGGGGAGCCTCGCGACTAACAAATCACCTCTCCGATTGCTCTATTTCCAGCAGGGTTGTCGTGATGGTGCAGTGGTTAGCACACCTGACGTGTAATCCAGGGAACGCGGGTTCGATTCCCACTCACGGCATATGTGTTTTTTCATTCAAAATGGATCAGTCAGTATTTCGTACTGGCTCGTGACTACATCTTTGGATTTCCAGTTCTTCATTCTAAATATAAATTGGTATTTCTGGTAGCCTGTGAATCGTCTTCGGATGATCCGATGTAGTCCTGTTCCTGAATGATAAAACGCCCTTGAGCCAACAACGCATCACCGCCAGGAAGATCGCAAATGAATTCACAGTCCAAGTTGAGGAGAAATTGATAGTGTAGTGATCAGGGGGACGTGGGTTCAAATCCCGCTCAGGGCAATCACAGTTTTCCCCAGAAGTTGTCCAGTGTTGAGTTTCCCATAACGTTTTCTATATATAATGACATGCATCTAGCATTAGAAATGTGTCCTTATTTTACACTCTTCCATTCTTAAACTGTTCTGCAGCAACTGGCAATAACAATTTACAGGTGCGTTAATAATTCAAACACAAGAGTTTTTCTGGACATGTCTGCAATTTAGTTTCCATTAAGGGAAAGAAAAAACACCGGTACCTCTGCTAGAAGGTGCATGCAAGAGAGGATCATCCTTTCTTGGTGCAAGACAATAATATTTTCCAAAATGGAATAAGAAAGTTGTACAGCAAGACCAGGTTTGCGAAAGAAAGGAATGTCTCGCTACCAAGATTAATACTTATGAATATTTGGTAAATGGGTGCTATCATTCACAATTGCACTCCTATATCAGAACGTCAAATTTTGGAGCTGAGGCTGGACGTTCTTATCTATTTTCGCGAAGTAAGGCTGAAAACGTTCTTAAGATGTTTTAAAATTTATATCAGACTTTGTTTCACCTGATGACTTTGATGGCCTTGACGTTATTTTGGAACGACTATAATTAAAATAAGAACTGCTCATTATTGCAAACTGAGACTTGTATCATGCAATAAGAAAACCATTGTTATGTTATACAAAATATGCCCTTAAGTATTTGTGTTAATTTACATTACAAATGAGCAAAATTAAAATGTTCCTAATACGTTCTTAAAGCTTTGGTTAATCTATATATAAAAAAAAAGTTTCTTGTAAGAAAGAAAAAAAAAGTGTACCTTTCAATAAAGATGTTGTTATACAATAAGACCCGGTTTGCGGAAAAACAGAATGTCTCACTGCAATTAAATATTCATGAACATTTGGTAATGGGTGCCGTCATTTACAATTACCTAAGAAACGCTTTGGAAAATAAACAAGGTATTATACAGCAAAGATCCGGTTTGCGAAAAAAATATCAACGACGAAGATGTTGAAACACGCAGAACAACGCACACCTTGCTAAAGTTCCTCCGGTTAACAGTCACACAACAGCAGCACAGCCTTAAGAAAAAAATAATTGGTTCTGCTTTTTTTTTTTTTTTTTTCGTTTCTAACCCTTCGACTTCCGGGAATGATCAGTATTTAAATTCTCCTCATAATTTCAAACGAGTTTTCAGAATAAAGATCATTAGAGCTAATGGATATTGTCTTGATATAATACCAAATTTCATGAATAGCAAACAAGGAAATCTTTGGCGCCAGTTAGCAAAATGGATTTTTAGATCATTGGAGGATTAACGGATTTGAAGAAACTTTCAGCATTAATTCTGCAGAGGCTTTCTGCAGATGGACCAAATTAAAGAACGCCTCTTATACAGAGTAAATAAACATGCGCTAACTTAAACGATTTTTTTAGTTACCACACAAATTTAACAACCTCACCAAAGTCATTATCACCTAGGGTTATTGCGAAACTAGCTACAATCAATGCCAAAACAGTTAAGACGCTAACACAAGGATGAGACTGAAAACCTCTCAGACGTCAGAAACTGAGCGTAACTGTCAAAATTGCACTAAAACCTTCCAAATAGAAGTCCCCCCTCCCCCGAATCAATGTTGAAATACACAGGGAAATGCCTGTTCACTGTTGGCAACTTTACATTGGGGGGAGGGGTGGAAGAAGAAAGAAAACCAACTTCAAAGGATGAGTGCTTTTCATTGCAGAGAAAGAGATAGGCATTTAACAAATCGAATGGGGTTCAGCGTTATCTGTACTCTTATCGACATTGATATTCGTCATCACAGTGGTAATTTACAAATGCATTAACGATGACTTGTTTTTGGCCGATATCTTCCCCTTAGAAATCATAGAAAGTCACAAGGTGTCTCAAAGCAGTTTTCCATGACAATTTGAAAAGACTCTCCTATTAGATCTAGAGCGAGTGGCTGTACAACTGTTCCTCATATGACGGTAACGTTGGGGTAACTTATTTTTAACAAGATGCACGCATTATTGTGACGTCACCATCCCAATAGACAGGCGCCATATATTTTAGCTTTAAAATTAAACATATCTTATTTCTTTTCTAATTCCGATAAAAAACA
>NC_090874.1:1100137-1102637 GCF_036669935.1 Montipora foliosa
ACTTTAGCATCGCGGTATGTCGAATGTATTGGACTTTTATGGCATACAGTGTGCTCTCTCTCTCTCTCTCTCTCTCTCTCTCTCTCTCTCTCTCTCTCTCTCTCTCTCTCTCTCTCTCTCTCTCTCTCTCTCTCTCTCTCTCTCTCTCTTTTTTCTAACACAATGACATTGATAAACCATAGAAATTTGATAGGATGTGACACGCAAGAAAACGACTGTTGGAAGTATCGCTAATCTAGACGTTAAAAAATAGGTACGCATTGCGTACGTGTGAGTAGTGTTACGAAGAGCGTTGCACACCACCTCCACCACCACCGTCACTGGTTGAGGCTGACGTCGTTTTTCGCCGAGATATAACAGCCTTAGTTTTTTTTTACAAAACCGAAAGGAATAAATTAAATATTGAAAGGCCAAGCGGTTATTAAGTGTCAATATGCCTTTTATTACCTTCGCTACCTTTGTAATATCACTTGTCAAATTAGTTCTTCAATTGGAAGACGAATAGAAGGTTTTTCTGCGTTAAAAAATACGTGGGAAGTCATTGCTTGGCCGTGCCTCTGACAAAGGCTTTATACAAACTCATAGGAATCGAGATTTAGCTTTACATTCCACCCAAATCTATATCAAATAAATCTGCTTCAATTCTTTATAGTCACCATGTAGCGCTTGGCCTTGTAAGAACAATGGAACATGTCTGCCATTGTACGAAGAGGACAGTTACAAGTGTGCCTGCAAAACGGGATTCAACGGACGAGACTGCGAAAACGGTAAGATCCATCTAACAATATAATCCTTACGAAATATTCTGTTCGTTGGTTTTAGCCAAGTATCTCCTAGAATAATTTGTGACTAATGCCAAAGAATGGGAAGGTACCATTTTAAAGTTGAATTGCCTGATATCTAGCCTCTAAGCCAAAAAAGGAAAAAAAATCATCTCATTTCTATCGTTCTCATAATCTTGTCCAAAACATAAAATTATAAAATATTTGGTAAGACCTGGTCCAAAAAGAAGGGTTATTAGTTGAAAATGTATCTATCAGATAATTGTATTAATCTGTGTCTAACGATTTCGTGGATAGTGCCTTATTGCCAATTGAAAGTAAAAGGTATTTTACTAATTATAATTTGTTGGATATGATCCCAGATATCGACGAGTGCTCAACAGGAAAACATAACTGCAGTCATGTCGCAGTGTGCAACAACACCAATGGTTCATATAATTGCACTTGTAAGGAGGGATATGTTGGAGACGGACGAAACTGCTCAGGCAAGAATATATACCATTCGGCTGCCCGATGCCGAATAACACCTCATTTTCACCTCAGAGCTAACAAATTCCAACATGTAAAAGGCACAGTACTCAGAGCTGACGAAAAGAAATGAAAGAAATTGGCGAGGATCTCCTCGTAAATGTTATATTTTTTTTTGGTTTCCACAATGTCTGTGACATTTTGTAATAATGTATAATACTATTATCATTGATAACTCAGTTAACAAACTACTCCACATGGGAATTTTCAAGGCCAAAGAAGTAATTGAAGCAAGTAAACTCAACAATTTTCTTAAGAAACCCAGCTGGTGGGGGGCAAAGTATTTGGTTCTTTTACAAAATCTGCGCCCGCCATGTGCAGCCAGCATGTTCCCTGTGGTCGAAATAAACTCCTCAAAAGTTTAATCTGCTCTCTTCTACTCAAACCATTATTCATTTGATTACAGATAAAAACGAGTGCACTTCAGGAGATGCAAATTGCAGCATCAACGCCATATGCAAAAATACTCAGGGCTCGTACAACTGCAAATGTAAACCAGGTTACACTGGAGACGGATATAACTGCACAGGTGAAGGGTATAGATTGGTGTAAATGTGCAGGTGTGAAAAGGGCTTTCTGCAGTGGAACCAATTAAAAATCAGAGGTTGTTATTCACGTGCTGACCAAAGAAAAAGCGACCACTCAGAACGAGAATGAGAGGGGAGAATTTTCCTCGTAAATGCTATTTTTTCGTTTCCACGATTTCTGCGACGTTTTGTAATAATGTATAATATTAATATTAAAAACTTAAGTGACAGCTGCTCCCTTGCCGGGGGATTTTCAGGGCCAACAAAAGAGTTTACGATGAAATTATACGTGAAATGGACCATTATGAACTGCGGATATGAAATCAAGTGAAGCTATGATCCTCGAGTTAAGAACACAATTTTTGCAATTGCGCAAAGAAGCCTGAAAAATTCAGGACTTCAACGGGGTTTGAACCCGCGACCACGCGATACCAGTGCGACGCTCTAACCAACTGAGCTATGAAGCCACTGACCTTGGGAGCTCTTTATTTGTGGGTTCCAATGTTCACGTGTGCAATGAATCAACTTCAGGCTTCATTGCGCAATTGCAAAAATTGCGTTCATAACTGCGAGGATCATAGCTTCACTTGATTTCTTATCCGCAGTTCATATATGATCCATTTCATATATCATTTTATCATTGACTTATTCTTCACGGGAAGA